>NW_017537419.1:23429-76700 GCF_001853355.1 Bactrocera latifrons
CCCTCTCGCATCACCTCTCTTGGAATCTTGGTCTTAATTAGTTGATATGATACTACCTACCCCACTGCTGTCATGTGTAGTCTGGTATGTTTTGCTGTCTGATTAATTATTATATATACCGGTGTGAGCTTCAGCATGACTTCGAATGGTGCAGGTGGACATATGCCGCTTGCTACAGAAGCGCCATCGGAAGCAAGTCTTCGAAGCTTCGATAGTTGAAGTCTTATTGAAGTCAGCGATGCCCTTGATGTCCAAGCAACTGCCCCATAAGTAAAAATTTCTCTCATAATATAGGTATATAGCTACCTGATCAAGCTTGCCTTACAGCTCCAGGATTTACCTGTTTGCTGTCTACATATTATGAAGTCTTTTGTGGCTTTAGCCTGTATTAGTTTCGCACCCCTATTTCACCATGAATACTCCGAGATGTCTAATGAATGCTCCAAAGGCGAAAGCGAACAAATTAAAATTCGCTAAATATAAGGTTACCATTTCTGGGGTMAAATTTGAACCGATGCAATATTCATTGATAAAAAACGAAAACTCTTTGTAACACATAAGGTACTCGGAAGCGCCTATAAAATGTATATGTGAATTATCAGCGCGACGGGCTGAGCTGATTGAGCCATATCCGTCGATTTGTATACCCACCTGTATATACATATATACGTGAAATAGTCTCTCAGTTTTTGAGATATTAATCCGAAAATTCTTACACGTCTTTTTTTACTTAAGGAGCTGTTCATCTGTCGAAAGCGGTTAGAGCGGATGTCTTTAGCATAGACCTGCAATACAAACTGAATGATCMGAATCAAGTTCTAATATATAAAACCTTTTTATTTAACAATGGACAAAAATAATTGTATTATTTTTTTCACATTTATAAATAAAACAAGGGATTATTGTCCAACACAACAGTATACTTTCTGAACAAATTGTTCAGATTGGCCCACTATATATACTACACATACATTCATTATAGCTGCCATACAAACTGACCGATAAAAAGTTATTCTTTGTAATGAAAATTTTTTTATTTGTGTATGCAGTGTATGATAGCTGCGGGCAGCCGAACTTGAAACTTTTTCCTTATTAATCAATCATTGCTTTAAAATTGACGTTGGCTCCTGGCAAAATGGTTTCGAAAAGCTACTCATTTTTACTCACTCACTTAATTATCTATTGTCTAGTGCCCTACCATTCTTCTTATTTAAGTATTTTAAAATAGTTAATTATACAATACTTGTATACTTTTCTAAGCTTCGCTCGGACGTTATAAAAGCTAGAGTACCCTTCAGGGACAAGAGATACTTCAAAAATCATTTATCTTAAGTAATTTTCGAAACTGTAGTAAACTAAAATCAAATTTGAGGTGTGTGACTGCACTACAACATATCTGCTAACGCCTAATGGTATGCAATACATTTTTATTTTTACTCCATTTTCAACAAATAATCATAAATTGTGCCTAAATTTAATATATGACTGCAGGTGTGGGTAAAAACTACTCTGCTAGTAATACAAATATCACCACAACGTTGGCTTTCAGGCTTTTTAAATGAAAATTTCGCAATACTTTAAATTCCAATGATTCTTAACAAATTTTGTGCGTCAAAGAGTCGGATTATGACTTTATTTGAAAATAATATTGCTTGTTACTATGCTTGCTCTAATTTTGCTGCGGAAAAGTTTGAACAACTCCAGTAGATTGCATGAAAAATTCGCTTCTGCATTTATGTTTCACATGTGTGAAAATACTTTCCAGCACAATAATAAGGATTTATGTGCACACACACACATGCATATATGTATGTAGCTAAACTACTAATGGCTTATGCATACAAAGTCACATTAAACGCAAGCTTGCACGCCCTTTGCATGTATGTGCGCTTGTGTGTGTGCACATTTGTTTTYCAGCCAATGGCGCCTGGCGACTTTATTCGATTTGGCTTCAAACTTTTGCAGTTTACTTTCAAGAACTCGTGCAAACTTTAAATCATTTCGTGTTTTTCATTTCAGAATTTTGCGCAATTGCTCTGCATTYATCTTTGACTTCATAGCAGCGAAGTGTTTTGCGAATTTCTATATATATATTTTTTTTTTATTTTTTATGCTGCACACATACACCTACACAGTCATAGCTGGTGATTTGCAACGCTGTAGCCGCTAAGACTACTTGAAAAGTTCTCGAAAGAAGTCAACTTCAAGCAGCAAAGTTGCAGCATGCACTTCTATAATATGCATGTATTTGTGTGTCCATGCATATGTCTCAATATATGTGTGCGCATAACCCATATATATCCCGTACCGCAATTTCTCAAGCCACAAAAGCCAAAACTAAACTTATATCGGTTGTTGCATTGCCGCCGTCGACGTCGCCGTCGCTGTCGAGGTGCTCGCTCACCATGATTTGATGACTTCACTCGCCGGCGAGCATGCAAACAACTTTCGACCCAATGCCTTGCCTTCCCGCACGCTTGCCGCCCGCCTGCTTGGCTAGTTATGACAAGCTGCCACTTTTCGGATTCTTCGATTGATTTGTTTCTGTAAGTTTCTACAACAACTACATAGCTTGGCAGCGTTAAGTTTGGTTGTTGCTCGCTGGCAAATATTTGCCAAAGTAACGAGTTTGTTCAACAATTCGCATTATATACCCTGCACTTAGCACAACTCACAATTGTACTATTTAGTGTAAATACAATTTGCACGATTGATTTTCGCTACGAATTTTTCGACCGCACGCAAACTAGCAACCAAAGCAGTTGTAAGCTTATAAAAATAGTAAACTGTGACTCGTTTGTTTGTGGCAAAGAAAGTTGCGCAAACTTTTTGCAAGTTCTCAAAAATGCCAGCTTACAAAGTTATTATAATAATTTTGGTTTCTTTACTTGCGAAACGCTGGAAAATTGAATAACTTTTAAAATTTTGTCAACACAATGTGAGCTTTTTGAGCAATTACGTGATTTTTTTAAGTTATTTTGACATAATGCATGTGTCAAATATTGCTTGCTCTAGAAAGGCTTGCACAAGYGCATAATTTTTGAGTGCAATAAACTTGATTAACGGTTTTGAGAGCTTAAGCTAAGTATATAGTGTGGCCTAAATTGCGATAAAAGYAGAGTTGTCTGAAGGATAAGCATAAGTGTTCGAGTTAAAGTATTGTTCTTTGTTCTTTTAGATTCTTAGTTCCCTGTATTTGAAGGTATTCGTTAAGTCGGCTATCCATAAGTTTGTCTTAGGCCTTGATAGTGTTATGAAGGTGTGAGCTCATAACGCTTTCTTCTTAATTGCTAATTTTTGGAAAGGGTTTTTTGAACATGTGGTTTTAAGAGGAAAAAACCTTGCTAATTGACTGCACAACAGTCTGCATGCGCAAGATAAATTACTTTGGATGCATATTTCCAAATAGAAACTAGTAGGATTTTGTGAGCAAAACAAACCAAGTTCCTTCCGCGAAATCTTCCATAAAGTGGAAGATTGCCATTCCAATTGCGGAATGAAGGGTCTTCTTTGATACCTTGCTACCAATAGTCCGCTCGACTGAGCGATTATGTCGTCCGAATATTTCACGCAACGCCCAAAATAATTATGATGTTTGGTAATAAATTGACACGATTTGCAAACGTTGTTCCATAGTAAGTCTGTGCATTATGGAGTGACAAATCACAAATCATCCTTCTAAAAACTTAAACAGAAACATCCTTTATTAGTCCACAAATAACTGCATGCAATCTATGGAACGAGTCCAAGTTTAAGAGGTTAGCTACAAGCTACAAGCAACACTGGAGAAGAGGGACTACCTGATATTMAGCAAAGTTTACCTCATTCAATTTAGGCACCTAAATACTCCTCGAAAATACTCTCAATATTTCGGCTATTGCACCAGGTTTGCTAAAGGTATGAACAAGGGTGGCGAAATGGTGCTTGTACTCCACCTTCTTCAATACAACTTTGGCATTTAGCATCCGGCAAAGTTTTCAGCTTTATCGCTTGAACGCTCTTCGCTTAGTAAGAAATTCAACGATAAGATGAACCTTACTAACGCTCTTCGCTTAGTAAGAAATTCAACGATAAGATAAACCTTACTGAACGCAAGTACATCTGTGGATCTCTTACATTCTATATTGTTGCACAGAAGTTAGTTATTGACCAGACTCCGCAATACACTCCTTAACTAACTTTGTGTGCATATCGAGTGAGCTTAAAGCTAATATTGCCGCTCGGTCATCSGAGCAATATATACATCTACTGCTGCCTAAATGGCAGCCACCGCTACTTTGCATGAAAAACTATGATTGAGGAAGAGCTCCTCACGGAAAACGTGTCCTGAAAGAGCTAACTGCGGCTCTTCTCCAGCGATTTCACCTCATTCCCATATCCTTCATCGATATTGGAGCGGAGGTGAATCTAGAACAGACTAGCTGGAATAGACTCTCCGGCGCTATAATCTAAGTTTTCAGAGATGCAGTCACWGAAGCGGAGAGTTTCAGAATATACCAGTTTGGACTCTTTTATGTAGCCTGACTTCCTGACTTTAAACTCATATGAACTAGCTTTGAATAATAACTAGCTCAGTATTTGCAGGAACACCCCCTCCATTTTTTTTTTTTGTATTTTTTTTTTTGTATTTTCCAAATTTACAAACATTTTTATTATCAAATAATAGCAACGCCACAATATTTCGGCGAAAATAGCAATAATATAGTGTTGTGAAAGTAGCCGGAAATATTGAGATTTTCAAATTCAGCTTCCTTAACTCACACATCCACACACACACACATTTATATARTACTTTCGCTGACTACCGCGAAGGTAAAAGTTATTTTTCACAAAATATGAACTGTTTACGATAGCGGAATGCGGAATCCAGCCGCTGTGGCAAGAGGCAAATCCGACAGCAGTCAGCACAAACGTGTGTGGCGTTTGCATAATCAAGAAAAAACCGAAACGGAAGAAATAATGTCGAATAAGTGAAATCTGTGCGAACGCCATAAACTTTTGCTTCGTGTAAACAAAAAAACAAATCAGAAAAGTTTGACGTTGCATACWGATGCAAATGTGGGCGCCGAGGCGGTCAGAAAGGCCAGCAAAAACGCACACGTGACGCCTCAAAATAAAGTGCACCTTCCACCAAACTAAAGTGAATCGCAAATAGGTGCTGGAATATATGAAGAAAATAAAAGCTTTAGTGAATTACAGCTGCTAGAGAATTTTTTGAAATATTTGCACTTAAAAGCAGTATCACGAGAGCACACATAATATAAATAAATAGCACGCCGAAGTGGCMGGCTACAAATTAAATTTCTGTCGTGCGTAGCTATTTTTGGTAGTAAATAAAATACATTCTTCAAATCGCACAAAAATTGCCAACGCGCTATAAACAACGTCATTTTATGTGACGGCGCTTTGCGTGGCGTACGTGTCGTATGAGCGACATTTAAGTGCTGCGACTGCAATCGACACGCAGCGCAACATTGTTGCAGACAACGTCATTAAACCGCTTAACTGATTGCATGCAAAACCAATTTCAACCCAAACTCACCCACACACACACACGTATGTGTGTATATATGTGTGTGTGGTAATTTTATGGTCGCATGTCAGTCGTACGCATACAGATACACACATATTCGTGTAGATGGTTGAAGACTTTGTGTTGYACAACTTTCTGAACGAAATATTGATCCTCCCCGGCGTTATCAAATGTAAATTACTACACTTTTTAGTGCGGTATACATTGTGGGGGAGAAATGCAAGCTTGTGTAAAATTTTTTAATGCAAATAGCAGCATAAAAGGATGCAATATGAGGCTTGCATTTCTGTTAAAGGCGTAGTCACCATAATTGCAGAAATATTGAAGCGAGATAAACAACACATATTGAGGCAATRATTGGCTCAAACGAATGTGGACTAGTTTTAAATTTGTAGCTCTTTACAAACCAAACAAAAGATTTTGACGTGTTCGATAAACTGCTTTCTCTTACATGAAAATAAATAAGCGGTGAAAGCAAAGCCATTGGAATGCCGTTTGACAAGAAGATTCTAATGAGTTAAGGGATTAAATGGGTTTCCTCACGTAAAAAACAGATTCCTTTCAACAACTTTGTTCTCATATAAAAAAAATTAAATATTTTATTATGGGTTTTACTTGGGTACATAGGTTTCCTCAAGTAAAAAATAACTTCTTTTCAAGAACTTTGTACTCATATAAAAAATTAAATATTTTATTTAAACATTTTTGTTGTTACAACACATACACTATTAACAAAAAATTTTGAAATTTTTGCACAAAAATATTTTAACCAGGGCTGTATCTCTAAAACTATTAATCTGGTCAACTCGAAAATTTTAGGACAATATTCTTGAGGTATTGTAAAATTTAATAAGACAATAACAAAAAAATCGATTTTTGAAACTCGTAAATTGATGCAACACCTTAAAAAATATTAAATTTAGTATATACTACTTATATATTCTTCAATTTACACTGCTGCCTCCAACAGCTTCCCAAGTTTGCGAAAGCATATAGTTTACACATATTCGAAGAGCGGATTTGTCACAATCAGTCGCCCTGTGCGCTGCTATTTTGAGATATTCACTGCGATCTTCAATTKCCAAAATTATAGGTACTCAGAATCGCCCTTCCTTTGTATACAGTGAATATTACAAATATATAGTACTTAAATCTTCAAGTGAATAATTGCAATAAGAATCACCTCTCGCTAAGRAATATAAGTATTGGTACCTTGGTTTTCTCCAACAGATATCAATATTTTTACAAGTTATCGCTTGCATGATAAAATTTATTTACTGCGAGAGATCTAAAAGCTCCTACGCTTAACATTTTATTAACTATTTTTTTGTTCGTTGAATAACAACAATTTTCGCATTTGAAGTGATGGCAATCCAAAATCCGTTGTTGAGACGTCATTACAACCCTCAAGTCATTCCTTGGTATGTTAGTGGGTAGAGGGAATCACATTTTTTTTAAATTAAGCCGGCTACAATCAATGAGGAACGATATGAACTTTTTGTGCCTGAATTGAAAAATGTTGATGTGGACGACCCATTAAATTATAAGATTTCTTCTAAACCACATGTCTAAAAGCCAACCTTTATAGAGAAGAAGTATGGCACATTTCAAGTAAAACCGTTGAAGAGGATTTGAGATATTTCGCATCGAAAATTGTTGGTTTGAAAAAATTAACATACAATTTTGGATCTAAAGATACGACACTAAAATAGCTGTAACTTTTCAAACAATTCGAATTTCTTTTGACTAGATCTTATTCTAGAACTTTTTGAATCCAAAAATCCAGCCAAAATCTTTTTTTACTTTCTGCACTAGAATACTCTTTCAAGGGTTAAGATATATGCAACTTGTAAAAAAAGTTAAAAATTTGTATAAATGTTCAATTGCCAAAGTGTAAATTTATTTATTCCTGAAATTTTAAATACTAGTTGTATGTATATAAATTAAATTATAAACACGAAGACAGGAAATTCCTACTCTGAATTAAAAATTGCAATATTTTTTATGGCAAAACTATTATTTTTTACAACTCTCAGGTTCAGACACATACATACAAATGTTAATAAACTAAAAGGTAATTCACTTCGAGGTTCCCTATTAAAAAAAAAACAAAAGAAAACACAAGAACTTGAAATTTAATGAAAATTTTTCATTATAATTCCAAAGAACATTTCTTGGCAACTATTTTTTGAAGATTTTCTCTTTCAAATATTGACCGCGGCTACGTCTCAGCTGGTCCATCCGTTGATTACAATTTTCGTTTCACTGATAACTAGTGAATGCCACGCGGGACAGTTTGCTTCACGGCCTGTTTCGAAGAGAGATTGTCCGCATAGACTTTAGACTTTGTGTCATATCACACGACCATGGTGGCCAATCGTCCGGCCCAAAACATGAAATTATCTATTCACCAAAGTGTTCTCTCAACAAATCTATTGCTTGATGCGATATGTGGGAAGTGGGGCCATCTTGTTGAAACCAAATGTCGCCGAGATCACGAGCTTCATTTTCAGACAACATATAGTCGGTTATCATGCCGCGATAACGCTCGCCATTGACGGTTGTGTTCTCACCGCCATCATTTTTGAATAAATATGCGCCGATGATTCCATCGGCCGAAAAAGCCTACCAAACCGTTGGTTTTTCTGAATGAAATGGCTGCACGTGAATCTTTTCAGCTAAAAATGAGCCTCATCGCAGAACAAAATCTATGAAAAAAAGCTATGGAAAAAAATACCTCTGCAGGGATCACCCGTTATAAGCTATTTCGGTTACCACATTTTATTTGCAAAAATTTAGACACTACATAAGACGACGACACCGCAAATGTAGTATTCAACTAAAAACAAAACCCAAAAAACAAATAAAAAAAATAAAAAAATTATTGTGAAGCACAAGCAAGAAGTTGTGTACGGGTGTAATGACAATGTTGCTCGACCAAGAAATTGCTACAACAACAGATTAGTTTTTGTGTCAAAGCCTGCTTGCGGGTGGCACGCCTTCCGTCCGTCCGCTGACCAAGCCTGCGACAAGCAAAGAAGAACTCGCGCAAAAAGCCACAACTGCATGGTTTAACGGCATTAACGGCGGCAACGGGCAGTAAATATGTAATTAAAATCCAYGAGCAGTAAAAACGATTGCTAACCAAGCGAGCGCTAGCATTTAGCAAACAACAAAAACCGAGGGTGGAATTAGAAAAACCAAGCAGAAACAGTTGTCGTGTGGTCGAAATGTGCTGCTCTGCTTTTTTGCTGCTGTCATCGCCGGCTGCTCGGCCAACCTGGCTGCATGTCATTCAACTCATTATGTGACAAACAYAAATTTTATGCACAACAGCAACAAAAACAAGCATGGAACGAAGGAAAAACCAGATTTGTTGCAAGTAAAGGCGGCTAAGCAGCGGGCGAGACTGGCATACATAAAAACCAGATTTGTTGCAAGTAAAGGCGGCTAAGCAGCGGGCGAGACTGGCATGTGGTCACATAAAAGTCGGTAACGACAGCAGCAAGGAGGGCACAAAAAACAGCAATGGCAACAAGAACAACATGCAAAGAAAAAACCCACTTTGCTTGACAGTTCAGAGGGTGCACCAAAGGCCACAAACTATCAACCTCAGCGACAGGAGGCACAGCCGCGGGGCACGAGAACAAAGCAAAAACTAATACGCGTACAAACGACCCAAAGCTACGAAGCTGCTGCGCAAGTAGGAAAAGTCAATGAGCGTTAAGCAAAGTGTAGTGTATGTGGTGGACAATTGAGTGTATGATGGTGTGCCCGGGTGTGTGTTGCAAGTCGTTTGGTTGCATCAAAAGTAGCATGTAGCAAGYGACTACCGCCCAGCAGTCGAGTCAAGTACAACGCTCATTGAAATGAGGAAATGCTTTAGTTGTTGTTTTTGTTGGAGCGTTGGTAGCAGCAGTGAAAGGTGGCGAAGAAAGTGTTGCAATGTGCGGCAAAGCTGCTTTTGACAGCAGAACCGGCAAAACTGGCAAAATGCCTTCTGTACTTTTTTTATTTTTGCCTTCGAACTGCGCCAAAGTTTCATTCTTCACTCACAAAACACTCTGGCAAATAAACTTACATGTGTTAAGCAAAGAAAGCAACGTTTTTTGGCAATGCTCCATTACTCAGAGCTGCACTTATTGTATACCGAATTGCGGTTAAACCGGTTTAATGGAGTTTTTAAAGGTTCGATATTATCTGGGTAAGGTATCTTGAAGCTACAAAACTCTAAAGATCTGACCTGACCAATATAATCGCAAATTGTAGCGTTGTCTTCAATAATAATCAGTTCCGAATTTCGTGAAATCAGCTTGTCAAATGAGAAAGTTTTGCATGCAAGCTCTTGATTCCGATCGTTCAGTTTGTATGTCTGTTATATGCTACAGTGATGCGGTATCGACAGTTCTGACAAATTAGTAACTTTTTGAATAAAATAAGATGTGTGCAAGTTCGATGTGTGTTCAGTTCGATTTCTCAAAAACTGAGGACTAGAGAAAGAAAGTTCTGTATAAAGTGATGCACTTTTGACTAAAAATAACGAAGGGTTGATGATTCGAGCAATGTTTAAGGCTGCTCAAGCATAATGAACTCGAGTTTTTGCAACGAAATGGATGAACTATGGCTACATCAGCTCACTGTGAAGTCCAATCGGCACTCAACTGAGTATACTGCATACGATAAAGCCGTTAAAAAGCGTGAATATATACAACAGTCTGTTGGCAAGGTATCGACATTTGCATTTTGTGATGCCCAGGGAATAAATATAACTACCTTGAAAAGSGTACGCAACGTTATTGAACCGTTTGAAGGACGAAATCGTCGAAAAGTGGCTGCATTTGAAGAGGAAGAAAGTGCTATTTCAACAAAACAATACACCCCCTACCAAGTCGGTGATAACGATAGCAAAAATTCATGAGCATCCACCTTATACCACATTTTAGGCCCCCAGTGACTATTTATTGTTTTCAGATAATAAAAGAATACTCGCTGGGRAAAATGRTATCGAAAAGTTGAAGAGTCGCTTTAATCCATCAATCATTCTTGAGGGGAACAATGTTTATTAAAAAATGAAATTACTCCAAAAATGAGTTTCACTATGGTAAGCCGCACGCTTACAGGCCTAGTCCGGCCTTGCTAACGTATCGCGTTATTTTTCAATAGATATATTCATAATCATTACACGGTTAAATCGAATCGATTTGGAGGCATTGAGCTTAAGTTAAAAAATAAATTGTAAAGTTAGCCCAAACAAATCAAAATATTCTTAATAATTTTGAAATAATTGGCACCATTTACTCTCATTTYAAYGATGTTCATTGATAGTATATTGGGTCAATGAACTTACAGAAAACCAAATCTGGTGAAGTGGGTGGCAAAGTGTTTACTATCGTTTCTTTCTTAACCAAAAAGTTAGTCACAATCAACCTAACAAATGAGAGTGCGTTCAGGTATCTTTTTTTAGAGTCTAACACGTACCCTAAACATTAACCACACTGCGTTGAGACGATCCGCACGATCCGCACGAGTTGTAGCGAGCTTCTCCTAACTATCGGCTGCTAACACGACGATTTTCAAGCACGGTTTCGTTAACTTTTTCGMTGTTATCGTATTTAACAGAAGTGGATGAATGACGCGCATGAGGCCCTTACGAACTTCACTGAATACTTCAAATATTTAGGTTCGGGATAAAGGGGACTATTTAAAAAACCGATTCCGTAGTGGTGATTCTATAGTAAAAACAAAACTTCAGGCAAACTCATTGTTTAATATTTTCTCATCGCTATGAAGTTTGTATCAATCTAGAAAAAAAAATTGATCGTACGTTAAATTAACCAGTCCGGGTCAAATTTGATCAGTTSATAAAAATTTGMTTGGTCAAATATTTATAAGRCAACGATAATACGTTTTTAACGTTGGGTCATTTGTTTTTTTAAATATCAAATTTTATTGGTTTCGAAGATGCGATAATTTTTTGAATTTTTATTTCCTTTCATTTTCTAGAACTTCCTAAAGGCTAAAGCTTCTTGTTCTACCATGAGTAAATTCCCATTAAAATTATATTCGTATGCTCTATTCCTACTCTGAAGTCTGAGTTCTATTGTTTTTTTTTTTTTTTTCTTCCAATTACTTGGACAACCTCTGATCGTTCTGAGATAAATGACAATTGCTCGACAACGATGGATGTATGTGAAAGTCTTCATYCCTTTTGATGAACTCTCTGTCAGCTCAGAGAGAAAATGGAATTGAACTTATTTTTCCATTACTTTGCTTTTATTGAATAGCCTGAATATATCGTTAACCMAACTGATCGCTTTTATTGCTCTTTGCCTACAGAGCATGGTCGTTGATTATCATTTGGTTGCAGATGGTCCCAAAAAAAAAGAAGAAAACCATTCTCCGCCTTTCATATGAATATTTCAGTTAATATGGTATAAGATGTAGAAACTCTTTTAATTATTATTACGAAAAATTKCAWTTATTYAATTTTTTTGTWTTAAAAGTTTTCATGCTGATTTTAAAAATTCACATGAATTCAATTATTTCACTTAAATAATTGTTATCATTTTTATTTATAATTATTAAGAAGCATTTCAGCTGCAACACATTTAACTTCCAATTTGCTTTTGAATATTGCTTGATTACAATGTTAATGCCTCAAATCAAATGTCTGCCATGAACCTGGCCATTGCCTTCATTCGGCATCAATAGTTGATTTAATCATAATTGGCAACTCGATAGTCTAAAAAATGTATTATTAATTAGATAAATTAATGCATGTGGCTTTTCATTCCGTTGAAATTCTTTGTTTAAGGTTCAGTGTTTTTGATACAAAATTTACTTTTTTCTCGATATGGAAATTCTGTGAAATGAAAGTTAAATGAACGTTTTATTAAATTAATTTAATATAATCAATATGTAAACAGAAAACAGAGTTGCAACGAAAGTTAGGTGAAGGTATACAAAAATTACGATGATTTATGCTACATGAAGCTGAAGTCCACTGACCGATCACAATTAAGTTTTGGTGAGGAAATGTTTTCTACTTGAAAATATATCTTCCCGACATTTGCCGGGGATTATTGCCTAAAGTAATGCTGTCATCTGGCAATATTCTTTTTCAGATCGAACTACTTTAGCATATAGTTGACATACAAACTGAGCGAACAGAACATCTTTTTTGTAGCGAAAGCTTGTTTACTTGACAAGATATTTGTAAGAAATTTATTGTAGATTATTGTCTAAGACAATAATACAAACTCCGAAGAAATGGTTCAGATCAGACAAGTATAGCATATAACTGCCATACAAACTGCCGGATCAAAAYCAAGTTCAAGCCAAGGTAAGTCACGAAATTTGGCATAAATTATTTTCYAAGCCAACGTTACAATATCCWAACATATTCTTTGTGGGTCACTAATGCTGTAGCGTGTAGCTTCAACAAAGAATCATTGATTAAAATCAAAAGAACGTTTTTTTTTTACCTTTTTCTGCCAAATAATATGCAATCATGAAGGACTTCTAGCTGCAAAGGATTAAAAATTAATTTTTTTTCCTGGTCTTAACTTCATCTAGTTCTCATTCAGTGCTTTACAAAAGCAGTTTGAGGTTATGGTGTCATGCAAAAGCTGCATATAAAATCAAATRCTTTCAACTAAGCAACCGATATGATTCGTATTCGGCTAAGTTCGGTGCGATAAAAGCTCGACACAACACTAAAATAGCGGCAAACACCTCAAAGCCATCCCTACACTTCTGCATACGTGTGTTTGTGCGTGTGTGTAAGCGAGTAGAACTTAAATTGTGAACTTCTAATGCAGCTTACCGGGCATACCGTAAATTTTCGAGAAGCTGGCAAAGCAAAAAATTTATAAGTAAATAAATAAATAAGGCTGCCAAGCGTAAAACCCCCAAGAAAACAGAAAACCAAAGAAAACAACAAATTACACAAGAAACCAAATGCTTTCCGCAGCGCCAAAATTGCACTTGCAGGGGAGAAAGAAAGCAAACAAAACGTGAAACGTGGAAACGAGTAGAAGTAGTTGAAGGAGAAGAAGAGCAAAAATTAATTTCTATTTTCCGGTTCGTTTGATATAACCGGCATTTAGTTGGCACTAAGTTTGGGGTTAGTTTATATCGAGATATGCGCTTTTTTGCCGTAACTTTTCAATTCGTTCGTTACTGCGGCAGATGTGTTTGTGCAACGCTCCRCTTGCTGACAGTTGCAATATTGTGATACTAAAATCTTGCGCTGAGCTGCACACATGCACCCACACGCACACATGCATGCATATCACATACATTGTGCATTCAAGCGCCAGCGAACGCACAAACACACACACAAACAAATACATTATTTTGCGAATATTGTGAAATAACGTTAGTGTTCACACACACACATGCACATGCATATTGGCAGGTTGTGCACTGGTGCTGCTGCATTGTAAACATGCCGCATACCCTTTCGCTTACGCTTGTGCTTACAAATGTGGGTGCCTGTCAATTTGAGATAAAAAATTGTTCAACATTGATTTTCAATTTATTGGCAAGCCATAGCAAAGCCATCACTTTATGTTTTTAATGGAAATAATGACAGAAAGAGCAAAACGCTTACACACATAGCTTTCAAAGAAATGAAGTCGGAAAGTAATGTGTTGCATTTTGTGAAACAACTAAATCCATATGGATTGGACAGCGTTGGGTCACTGGTTGAGTGGGCACATTTAACTGTAAATATTATTTTATTTGTAGTTTTTAAACTTTTTTCATTTTACTTTCACTACAGCGACTAAAAAAAAATCCCAAAGCATTTTTATTGCGKACAATTTCTTTAATTAACCTTGAATAGGGTTCTATTAAGTTGACCATAAAAGCTTTTAACAACTCCTATAACACATGCCACCATGTGAAGTCTGTTCGTTCGTCTCTGTAAACGCCAACTAGTATCTTAGTTTTCGAGATAACAATCTGAAATGTTACACAAGTCATAGCCTTCTCACGAAGCTGCGCATTTGTCTGAACTGCCGATGTCAGTCTACTATACGATATATCTGTCATACAAATTGATCGCTCAAACTTCAGTTYTGGTATTGAAAACATTTTTATTTAGCAACATATCTCTTAAAAATTTTAAAGAGATAATAATCTAAGGCAATGTTGAAGATTYTGAATAAATTATTCCGATCGAACGTGTATTACCCCTAACTTTCATATAAACCGAAAAAAGAAAAAAACAAAAAGTTCTTTTAAATCCTTTGTAAACTTTTGTATTTGTTAGGTATTTCAAGTTTAGTTCCAGCCAAAGTTATCGTTCTATTCACGTATTCATGCATTTTTTTAAGTGTTTTCTGTTTTCGTGCAAAAGTTAAATTTTTAAGRGGTTGTGTCTATTTCGAAGAAAGCGACTTTCCCAGAATTTTTATGAGAAAACTTTTAAATTTRTTCATCCCAAAATTTTTACACATATTGTGGTATCTTTTAACTGTATTTTATGACYTAGTGTTAATAAAAATATTTATTTGGAAAGGRACTATAGCTGATCTTCGGAAGCACCTCTCGAAAAATACGTTTTGCAGTGACCACTGTATTTCTGAACGTTATCCTAGCGATTAACCAAAGGAAGAAACAAAATTCAATTATTTTTCAACTTCTTTCTATAACAACAAAAATATTTTGACCTTAAATTGTTTATAAACAAAAATATTTATGGGTGAGAAAAAAGCTACGAATTTGAAAACACCATTTTGAGAAAAACGCATTTCAAGTTTGACCATGTACTGCCAAGCACTCTGAACCACTTTTTCAAATATGCGTGTAACTTCGAAAATATTCTCCGGATCGATATGAAATTTTCTGTGCGTATTCTTAAACATATATAGATTAAAAAATTAGATTTAAAAGAAAACGATTTTWTGAAAATTCTCACTGTAAATAACCACTTAATGCCAGCCTTTCTAGCTGTTTCCTTATCGTAGAAATTCATGCTCACGCCTAAATGTATGCAACGTTTAGTGAAAAATTTGTACATTGCTGATATTAGTGACGTCAACGTTAATTGATACAAATGCTGAACATATTTATAATACAATTATGTAATGAAAAAAGYCTTCGATTTCACTTTCTTGATCCAATCATAATGGTTTGTGGCTTCAAAGAGTAAAACTTYGAAAATTTGTGAAACAAATAAGACTTTATCCCTGTTGAAAAGGAGTTTTTGCTATTTACAAAGTTTYTTATATTTTTCCCGAATATAAGAATTTTTGGTTTATGAAATAAAATAAAATAAAAAGTTTTCCAGAAAGTTTTTTTATGTGAAAAGCTGTGTAAGTAGTGATTATATATACTGCGCCTAAAAAATAAGGTGACGTTGTATTTATTTTGAACATTCTTTATTTATTCTTATAAATCAATTTCATCCCCTTCAAAGTAATCCCCTCCCGATGCAATGCACTTATGCCAACGGATTTTCCAATTTTCGAAACACTGGTTGTWGTGACTTTCCGGGATGGCCTTCAGTCCCGTTGTTGTTGTTGTAACGGCAGAATTCAGTTCCGTATTCGCTGCGGCTTGGATCTCCTCTATCGTATAAAAACGGTGTCCCCGGAGCGGTCTTTTGAACTTGGTGAACAGCCAGAAGTCGCACGGCACGCAGATCAGGTGAATACGGTGGTTCCTGCACCATCGTCAACGTATCCGCGACAGAAAATTTATTTCGTAAACAAAATTTAATGCAAATTCTTTACTCAACAAATTTCGACATCGCAAAAAACGAAAAACTCACTTTTAGCAGCTCACAAAACGACACGTGTCTCAAACACTAATGAATATTTTGACATGAAATTTGACATAAATGTGACTGACAGTGCTACCAACCTAAAAAATAATAATTCTCCAAATYCTTCGACGCGCGCAGTTTAAATTCAAATGTCAAATGTTTTGGGCACAGTAGTATATACTAATGAAAGGAAAGTGAACTATACTTCGAACTGGAAGATGTTAGCATGGACAAATTCAACATAAAATTCGATTTTTACGTGTTTATATTAAATTTTTGGAATCAAATTCCTTTTACGCTTTCGCACGTTAGGCGTAGTGTGAGGAAAATAACTTGAAAATTAAAAATTTCGCGGGTTTAAAGAGTCCAATTGTCATTTTATGGTTATATACATGCAGATAGCTGTATTCATTGTTTATTTTGTCTGTATTAGCCACTGAGATAAAACTACTTTTTACGAACTTGACGATTTTCGTTTGTAAAAAGCCTTCGTTGCTAATTCGTCGATAYTGCATCCTCCAACTTTGCCAATGACGGCTCCATGTGATTTTTTTTTTCTATTAAAATAAAGAAAATCTCGAAGAATCATCGTTATACCAGTACAAAATATATTAAACTTGCTGAAAGAGCTAAAGGTTATCCTCATAACCGAATTTGATAAATGTTTCACCCATCAAAAGAAACGCTGGCCTATGTGTATAATATCAAATAGAGACTATTTTGTACGATATATCCCATATATTATTTTTTCATATATGAATTATTTTCACAAGAGACTTTAATCCATTTTTTTAATTCATTAACTTGTGGGAGCTTCTAAGAAACTTTATTTAGCCTTTATCTTTCACTCTTCCTTTAACTTTTATCCCTACTTTTTTAAAACTTTTAACTCATAGGCAAAATACGAACCATAACATCATTTCATAGCCGACTTATTCATTCAATTTGAAACACTTAATCCTTAAAATTGTCAACATCACTTTTTGGTAGGAAAAACTCATGCTACTTATCTTTAAAGCGCGTTCACACGGTAAAATCCACACTTTTGATCAAAGCTTGGTCGSTTTTCCACCCTCATTTCCTCCAATTTTCCTTCTGCTGCATTCGTATGCAAATTTTAAGCAGCAACTAACAATCAGCAATTGCACCCCACCACATGTGAGCATACACGGCGACCAATACATATGGGTATGAGTACTACAGGGCGTATACGTGAAATGCTTTAAAATAGCCAAACAGTGTTGATTGCGATTGCATGCGGACTTGTCAGCGGTAATCACTTATATTATTGCCAACTAAATGCGCGTACATGTGTATACATACAGACACTGTTGTATTTTGGTTATGCTGAACAACAACAACAACAGCGACCACATACTGATTGCGAACATGTTGAGAATCTTTCGCTTTCGGCGACGATAATAAACAAAGTACAACAAATACGTGCATGTGGACACATATGCACATATTTATATATACATATATATACATATATAAACATGTATATACTCAATGTTCGTATATATACAATATATTTGCAGTAAATGTRCAAATTTACCCATCGGTCTGTTGACCGCAGCGCTGAAAACTGTTTTGGTTGCTCCGCATTTGTCGTCTTACTCGCCACAGCCGAACGGCTGGAGTTGACTCGCTGCAACTGCAGCGCCAACCGAATTTGTTTGTGCTGCCAAGCCGCGTCTGTGTGTCTTGCACTGTTAAAGTAGCGCGTTGAACAACTGCTTTTTTTATTGCTTTTGCTTTTGTTTTTGCTTTCATTTACATTTTCATTTCCCTTTCATTTTTTTCGTTCTTTCTTGTTTTTCCTCCACAGCTTCTCTTTCATTTTCACTTTTGCACGTTTCAAAATTTGCTGACGGCCAAGTTGCCTGCGACCTGAGTCAATAGTGTTGCATATGCACGTTGCTGACTGTTTGTTGTTGCTTCGCGTATGTGGCTGTTGAATATAAAGCGTGCGCGCAAACAAACATGCCTCACAAACACACATACATTCTCAGTGTACAGACACACATATTCGACGTGCGTATTTACTTTGGCGAGCGTCCATTTGCTAAAAGATCCCATCGTTCACTGGAAAAGMATAAGGAAATACATACATACACCCTGTCAGGCGCGCATACAAAAGCTCGTGCAACTTTAAGCGCTTGATAATATACCCGAATGCAACATATACACTTATACATATTGCATACATATGACTTGCTGGGGACGCTTGCGTGGAAAACAATCATTAAATTCGTAATCTATGTACATATGCTTGTCTGCATGTCGTTTTATGCCGTTATTCGGAAAAACGCACCCATTTCACCCGTTTCGCTTGGTGYCGCCAATATTGTTGACATTTTCCCTCCTTTGTCTTCCTTTCTTGTAGTCATTTGCAATTTGCAATTTCCCTTGCTGAAGATCTCACTGCAAAGATGTGCTCACGCAAGGTCTCGTGTCCCATATGTGCGCGTCTGCTCAAGTAATGTTTACAGTAATGAATTGCTCAATTGCTGCCAAACAGATTTGTGGTGTTTTTTCGTATGAACTCATGACTCGAGCATATAATTCCTCGAATTTCCGTCGCAGTTTTGCGCTAAACTAATTTTTGGTTAAATATTAATAATAAAATGGATATGGCAACTTAAAAGATGTCTTAGAAGAAATCATGATGCAACTTCCAAAACAACCGAAAAACCCACAAAAAAAAAAAAAAAAAAAAAAAAAAAAAAAAAAAAAAAAAAAACCAAAAAAAAAAAAAAAAAAAAAACAAATAAGAAATGGTTAAATTTGGGTGCATTTTGTACCCTAGCAACTTGCAAGAATCAAAGCCTGGGAAATACCTTAAGATGTAAAACGTAAACAAACGTACAGAGAAAAGGAAAATCTTTATATGGTATATAGTACTATATATGAGAATTGAGGTAGTATCTACAATCAGCAATCATATGGAGCGAAGTAAGACGGATATTTGAAAATCCTTGTAATGTTTATATGGGGGATAGGTAAAGTTGTTATATTGATATACTTTTATGAGTAAAGTCAATCTTTGTATTTGTTATATGGTGCTCAGGCATGTACTGAACCGATTTAATTCATTTTTAATACAATGAAATGCCATTGCCAGAAATTCTAGTTTTCTCACACATTGGCCGATATCTGCTGTCAGAAGTCAACTATAGATACTGGGGTTCACACATTCGGTACCTAGGGCCTTGAACAGGTTTAGTTAGATTTCTAAAATTTTTGGTCATAAGGTGACATAATTAGAATTACTAGTGCAAATTGTTTGCCGTTATATTAATTAATTTTTGATTTATGTACTGAAAGGTGAAAGAATCAAATGGAATTTAAAATTGTGTTATGTGGGAAGTAGGCGTGGTTATTGTCCGATTTTACCCATTTTTAGAAAGCGACATAAGAACGTGAGAAGAATGCTACGTACTAAATTTAGTCGAAATCGGTCGGTAGATATTTCACCAAAAAGTGGGCAGTGCCACGCCTATCGCCTAATTTTCACTCGGGTTCCTATATAGGCTTCTCATACGCTCTTAGAGGCAAAATTGTAGTCTCTGGCATATTTAGTTATTGATTTATTGCGCTTTTAGTACCGTTATATGGAGAGTGAGCGGGGTTTATCACTCGATTTCATCCATTTTTACATCTCTTGTAGGAGTTCTTGCAATATTGATGATATGATATGTATATTAAACTCATTAAAGAGCGGAGCCACGCCCAGTTTTTCAAAATTGTTTGCCCACAGTTGCTCCTTGCCACTGCGATACCATGTGCCATATTACAGTTTTATATTTTTATTTACTGCAGTGGTTCGATGAGGTCCATCTAATGACTGTTCTTAACTAAGGAATTCGCAGACAAATTTTCATCAAGATTTCTCAATTTYTAGTCAAGTTACAGCTTACACCAATGGACGGACAGACATATAGTCACCCGGATTTMAACTTTACTCGTYATCCTGATCATTTATATATGTATATATATAAYCCTATATCTATCTCGGAATTGAAGAGTAAAGTCCTCTCTCGACGAACAAGAACCGAACTCTATAAGTCACTCATTACTCCCGCAACAATAACAAAATAGCCTCCATTGACTGATTGAAATTCCCAATATACATATGAGTGAGTGTGTGGTATAATGTAATATATAAACATATGTATATGTATATAGCAAGGGACATACGACAACTTGCTTAAAAATTTTCACCCTCATTGCACGCACACATACATGCTTGCCACATCAGTTGCAACGTGAGCATGAGTATTGCATTTGGCTGTCCAAATCATCTGTATGTGCAACGGGTGCTCGCTTATTTGCCAACCAGCTTTACAAAATGCTTTGTTCATTCACTTACTTGCAACAAAGAGACACCCACCGCTCGAGTGACGCCAGCACCAATGCTAATAATAGTTGTTGTTAATGTAGTTGTAGGTATAGCTAAAGTTGTAGCTGTGGTCGTTGGTGTAGCTATAGTTGCAGTTGTTGTTGTTGCTGTATAGTTGGAATAGCTTTGATAGTTGCAACATGGCGTGTAATACAAGCAACTCGTTTGGCTCAGCTTGTCCTCATACTCGCACTCGCACTCTTACTCGTTATTAAAACCAACCAACAACAAAGGGAATAGTAGGTGATGTTGCAGCAACCGCAGTGCCTCTCTTGCAGTAATACCAAAAGCAATGGCACCGGCTGTTCAGTTCGTTTGTCAGTTTGGCCGTCCGCCCGTCTATTCATTCACTTATGTTCAACATGAGTGCGCAATTTGTTGTTGTCGCCTTTGGTATAAGTTGTTGCAACACATGTAATTGTCATTGCGGGTGTTTTGAATTGCTATTGTTGCTGCACTTATGCCGCATATTGTTGTAGTTATTTCAATGTGTGCTCGCACKTATGCCCCTGGCCGTAGCTGGACGTGCTGTCATTGCGGTTAACGCCGTTAGTGCGTAACTTTGACGCCCATTCGGACGTAAGTGGTGCAATATTCTCGAGATTTTCGGTTGATATTCAGGCCGTGCGACGTAAGTAGGTTGCTAGCTCTCATTACTAAACTTCTTAATTAGTATGATTATTATAAATTACTTAATAAAAAATTCATATACTTAACTGGTAAAATATATATTTGTACAGCGATATTGTCGTTAACTTTCAATATACTTCAACATTCCTCCAAATTTTTTCATTTCAAACCAATATTGCTATATTGCGTTTAATTGAATTTTTTTATTAGGTGGCAACTACTTTCAAACAAATCAGTTTCCAAATAAGTCGACCTTCAGCTTGTCTTCTTTTACATGCTGAAGTAGTATTGAATTTATTACACTATTTTGCATGAATATTTTTCTAAAGCTGGCAACCCTTAATTTGATGAAATTGAATTAATATTGAATTTGTTTGACCAATTTTCTTGAATTATTTAATTTAAAAAAGGTGGCAACCCTTCACAAAAAACAATCTTCGAAATAAGTCTCTCTTTTACCCAGTTTGTTATTAGTCAACTATTTTGCCCGAATAATTTTTTTAAGGTGGCAACCCTTCACAACAACATACCCTTCTTTTTGTTTTATTGCTTTATAATGTAGTAATGGTATTTTATAGAATACATCATACATACATCATATTACTTAAATAACTTATTTTTAAATAGGTGGCAACCATTCCAAGAATATTTTCCACAATAATTTTGTGTTTTGAAGTTTTATAGCACTAATGCATTTTTCATCCATTTGAAAAAAAAATGTTTCCAAAAAGGTGGCAATCCTACTCAAAACGTCTTTGAAATAAGTATTTCTTCTTCGTATATTGCTACTGTTCACCTTAGTAGTATTTGTATAGTATTGAATTTATTATGAATTTAATTAATTTTGCATTAATTATCATTTTTTAAATAGTTTCTAAAGCATTCTAAAAAATGTTTGTAAAAAAAAATTTTTTTTTTTTGAAACTAAAAGTTATGGAACGCAAACTCATCATGGTAATAATGAATTTTCCAATAAATTCTAAATATAATTTTTCAAACCGGTGGCAACACTAGGATAGTATTGAATTTATTACAGTATTTTTCTTGAATTAATTTTTTTGAAGTAGGGGGCAACTATGTCAAAATATCTTCACAGAATTTTTTTTTAACCTATCCACTTTATAGTCCATATAATAGTAATTTTAAAGCTTTATATCAATTTTTGTATACAATTATTCACACAGGTGGCAACTCTCCTTGAGAATTAATGGACGCTGTTTGTAAATTTTTGTGATTGTAGATACGTAATCAAATGTTTCTTATATATTTTACTTGTATAAACGTATCTTATAATATAAATTTTAAAAAATAATATTTAAAACAGCTGGCAACCCCTCTAAAACTATCTTGCTCTCTTTGAACACTTTAGTTTTGTAACCATTTTTATCTAATTTCATCAATTTATAAATAAATTAATAGTTTTTAAGCATTTGGCAACTCCACCCAAAAAATCGTTTATCCAAAATTCTATCGATTTTTTTTTTTTACTAACTGACTCATTTAAATTTTATAAATTGTGCCCGAAAAACCTTAGCATTCGCAGTATCGAATACCCATACGCCCTGTCATCCCAAGAGCAATCAAATAGAGCCAATGATGATTTTCATGCACGCTCGGTCTCTCAGCTACATTGTAGTCTGCAGTTGTGTGAGAAAAATTCAACCAGCAGTCCCCTGAGTACAGAATATTTAATTACAGCGTTCAAGGAAACACACACACTCGCACATACATATGTATAATTGTTTTATTTATACCCTGAACCAAATAAGTCGTTTGTGTGCGCAAATATGTCCGTACGTGTGCCTTGGTGCCACACTAAAGATGATGAACGATGCTGTTGGTAACACGCCACACACACACGCACACCAGTCATGCAATATGACTCTCATTCATGACGCCATTAACCGCTATGTCAGTACAATGTAAGGACCGCACAGCATGTGTGCGAGGGGGATAGCGGGGGTGGGGGCGAAAAATGTGAAATAATATCAACGAACAGACTGGCTGACAAAAATGTTGTTGAAATTGAATTTCCAATTTAATTTCCGTACAAATTTTCAATTAATTGCCAATGAGCATGCAACAGCAGACGCAAAATRCAGAGACCCAGACTCAGACACAGATGATTTATTCGATTGTATGTTGTATGTATGTTGAAATAAATCGAAATGCCAGTGAAGGAGAGCACAGCGCAAAAATATTGAAACAGAAACGAAATTAAGAAATAAAATTGAAACGGAAAAGACGTGAGGGTCAGACATGAGGCCATCGCTAGAAGGCATAACAAAAAGTATTGGTGATTATTGTTGTAATTAATTGCATTACTCTGGGAGTGTGTGTAGTGCAATTGCTTAATTATGTAGAGACAAAACCAGTAAATTTTATTTGTGTTACAAAAACTTTTTGTTTTTGCACGAACTTTTGCAGAAATTTGTAGAGAAAGAACTCATACTTTTATTTCAAATTTGGACAACAAAGAAATCCTATTTCAGAAAAACTTAAATGCATTGCTTGAAGCATAAGCAATGTGTAAGTGTATTGTTTAGTTGAAGATTGTGGGTGCAAATTCCAGCTTCGGAAATATGGAAAGAAATACCAATAACCAAAACCACAGTAGCCGAAGGTTGCTAAAATATGAAGCTGATAAAAATTGAGCACTCCTCACGACCTCAAACTGAATCTAACTGCTCACCATGTACGAGCAGCGCAGAACTTCTATAGTTCAAAAGGCACTAGCAAACAGCATTACTCAAGTCTATGCAACACAATTCCAACTCTGCAGTCAGTGTCAACGCCAATGAGTTTTCGGTTAGCGTCAAACACAATCTGAGCTCCAAATCTTAACTCTCACACTTTTCCGTGTATCAAATCGATGTATTTAAGAACATAATATCAGCCAAATCAAAAGAACTTTCCTATTACCATATATTCTAAAACCTAACAGACCCAGACATCGCATGTCCTCTGTTGGACAATTATTGCTAAAGAAGCGAGAGAAACCTTCGAAATTTCTCTTACAGTGAATGGCCTTCTGTCAAGACATTGCTACCAAACTACCCAGCAACTTTTTTTTATGAAGCTTCCACGTCGAAACAGCATGTTGTCAACAGCTCTTGTTATCTGCCATCGATGATAATGTTTGACCTACTTGTGCGCAAACTACAGTACTAACCATTATAAAAACCTGAGGTATTCTTTCTTAAATAAAAAAAAAAAAGTATTTTTTCATCAGATTAATTAGACTAGTGAAGGCTTTCTATATTGAAAACACAACCTGGCGCTTTCAGGAAAGAGGTCGATCTAAAACGAGTCCTATTGAAACAGCTGAGAACGCCGGTCCACTTTGATACTAGAATACTAATTAAGTATTGATGGGAAACCCTCATAAATCGATAAAGCGATTCGAGCGTATCAGGATTTTGTTGAAGGGACATAACAATTACGGCCATTATAACAGATTCGCTGCAGATATGACTGCAGCAAACGCTGCACCATGGAAGAGCAAGTTCTGGATGTTCACCTTCAGACTTACCGAATATCTTGGTTCAGTGGATCTGCTGAGTTTTGCTCTAGGCCGGAAAACCTTGCGGCTACGCAGCAACTAGTTATTGACCAGCGTCTCCTAAGCTTACGCGAAGTTGAGAGGTCCAGCGCTTGAACAGAAGTGGTCAATAGAGACTTTATAAGTTTTCAATCCAATGCAATTAAGATAAGGGTGCCGTCTTTTGTAAGCTCGCCGGCTTTACCTTTTTCAGCGATTCCGCTATGACCACTCAATCAAAAAGTCTGATAACCATGCAACCTAAAATGAGACGTAGACGCGGAAGCTTCAGACCTGTCAGAATACTGCACTCCACACTACGATGGGATGCTACGGGATGTCTCCTATTTAACATCTGCATTGTGAGGCCCGTATGCTCCCAATTATGTAATATAATGAACTCCTTTCCAGTTGCAGTTCTTGCAAGGATGCTTTCGTAGAAATCAGAGATCCTTCACTGACTCCCTTCCAGTGAATGGCTAACACGGAGTCAAACCACCACCCATTTCAGACGAAGACCTTGAATTGACGCAAGAAACGAGAGTGACCACCTCTTTACATGCCCCCAACCGCTCTCATCTAACACCTCTCTTCCTTTGGTCCGACCCCGTCGATACAGCACCTTTGTTCGCCCTTCTGTTGAATGACATCGACGACAACTTGGCTAATCCTTGCCAACCTAAGGGGGACTAGGTAACCGCTAAAACAACAACATGCTACAGATAACGAGAACAGACATTCTCTGATTAACTTTAAGCACATAACTCAAATTTTTTTATTTGAATTTTTAGTTTAACTAATTTTGCGCTTCATAACAAGCCACAGTGTCACCAAATCATAMTCTCTAGGTTTTCCTCACACTATCTTTGAAACTCTGCAGAACGAATGTTGACCTAGTCATAGGTCACAATTTTCGGTCATTACCTGCGAGCCGTAGGAACATTACGAACGACGTCACATATCGATAGCGCAAAGAAATTGGCTGGAAAGTGGCGCAGGAATATCTCCTCTACTTTACTCGGCTTTGATATTTGAGCGCTTCGCAGTTCAAGCGACAAGAAGTATCAGAATTAGATATCAAGTCTCTATCAAACTTCGCAAAAAGCACGACGCAAACTTCATTTSATATTAAATAGGTAGTCACAGTAAATATAACTGCGCCACAAATACTAACAGATTGGCCAACAGAAAGGCACATAGTTGCTATGCAACTTACTACTACAACAATAATAGCCGCTACTCACTCTTGACAACAAAAATAATCTGTGACTACGACTCATGCCACTGACGAGTCGCTTGCCGCACTCACACTCGGACATGCGCTGGCAGTTGTCATTAATAGCCGCTTGCCTTGCAGCCACTTTACCGAGCATTGTTATTACGTCCAGTTGCCATGTCATCACTTAATTGAGTGCTAAATGGCACGTAAACTGATACGTTTACTTGCAACAATGATTGTGAGAATTTTCGCTGGCAGCCGGTACTGTTGTTGTACTTCGTCTTCATGTTGTTGCTCCTTTTGTTATTGTTGTTGCTAGTTTTGCTCTATCTAACACTGCTCGTATCTTGTTTTCGCCGATAAGTAACGCTCTTTTCAGCCATCTATCTCTATTCTGCAAGGCAGTCGCACACCCACACAGACACATACATACGTACATACAGGCAAATAGATCTACCAACATACACACACACAATATTTAATGGTCATTCGTTCAACACACTTGGCCCGCCACAAATCTTCATCTACTCCAGTTGGCTTCGTTAGTATTGGCCGTGAACGCAGTGACAGCCAGCAGCTTACACTCACACCTTTGCACTTTAATGCGGCATGCAAGCATATGTTGTAGGTGAATTTGTATATATATGTGTGTGTGTGTGTTCATGGCCACATTATCACACCGCATATAGACTTTTGTGTATGCCCGTGGTCAACATATGTCATCTGCTCTTAATTTGAATCAATATTTCAGCACGTCTTTTGTTTATTTGCTTCGCCGGTCCAGATGGGCCGCTCCATCTCCACCTCCACCTGCGTCTCCATCTACCATCGCCCTAACTCTCTTATGACATATTTGAGAGCTATTTGTTTGCTTACAAATCTACATTTCAGTAAGTAATTACGTGTGCCTGTATTGGTGTGGTATGTATATATTGGTGAGTGCACATTTGTTTGCTTCCGCATTTGCTCGTTTATTTAATCACTGCTCTCGGTGGCACGTACCAAGTCATATCATATATGTAAGTATATAGAAACGATACATGAATACAAAAATTATTGTCCACACTATTCTATTTATGGCTTTTGTGCCAAATGAGGTCAGGCATATGAAAACATAATATTGAAGAATACTGTTGGGATAGTAGCTTTGGCAGGAGCTGGTATTTTCTTATTTATTCCGGGCGATTTTTGTATTTAAAGTAAGCTTATAATATATTCTTCTAAGACATCCTGATGTGATTGCTCTCTGCTAGATTTAGGGTCTCAAAGCTAGGGCAAAAGAAATATTAATGTTTAGAAATAAGACCAAGGCTTAGCATTTCATTCATTGTGCCACCATAGTAAGTCGCTTGTGACAAAAAAGTATCCGAAAATTATACATAAAACACAAACTATTTAATTATTTATCAATATTTATTTTGTCGCCTTCAAAGCAATATCCGCCAGATGTAAAGCACTTATGCCCACGATCTCTCCAGTCATCGAAACACTTTTTGTCTCTTCCATCGACTGAAAACGAGTACCAATTTCTGTTTGAGAAACAAGAAATAATTACACAAAGCCAATTCTGGAGAATACAGTGGTTGATTGATAGTATTCATTGCGTTTTTGGACCAAAGAGGCCGGTTCTCGGCATTCTTTAAAAGTCAGCTTCATCGAGACGAGTAGAACAAGAACGCGTTTCTTATCCCAAATTTTAACCAAAATCACTCGAAAGGACTAGCCAGAGATGTGGAGCTCTCTTGCCATCTCTCTACCACTTACCTGACGATTTTCTGGCACCATATCCTTCACCTTTTTATTATTTTCATTAGTTGAAGCGGTCGAAGGTCATTAAACGATCTCTCGACCATATCTGAAAACCTGGTACCACTCGTAGGCTTGTGTTTTTGAAAAGATTGAATATTGTTTTCTTAACCCAAACTATTCGGATATGAAAGTTAGAAGCAGACCGGTTCTGTCTGCCACAAACGATGCATTTCTTAAATTTTTGTAAAGTTCTTACGACATTTTAAATTGCATCAAATTATTCAAGTTTGTGGCATAAAAATCAATCGATATAGAAACAAACATTGCGCAAACTTTGGTTGAATAAGACCTTAAATGTTTAATTCTTCATACTCCGAATATGAAAACCTTGAACAAACTTTTTACCGAAACTATAAGTCACTCTGTGATATATATTTTTGTTATTGAAATCAAAAAGCCTCTTTTCCTAGTAATAATATAGCATTGAGTGAAAAAAATTTCAATTCGATTCAATACTTTAACAGAGTGGCAAGAACGCATTATCGGTGAACCACGTCCAGCACGGTCATCAACCACAACACGTCAACAAATTAAAGGAATTTATTTATTTATTTAGTTAAGTCTAAGAATTAAGTTTTAAAGTGTTTGAGAATCGACGACTAACAATCATAGATCTTATTGTCATCGTTGGAATATCGGGAATGTCGGAGGGATCAGTGGAATCCGTTTTGAAAAGTGAAAACACGATTTATTAAAAAATCACCAATTTTATTTATTTATTTATTTTTTTTTGTTTTTTTTTTTTTTTTTTTTTTTTTTTTTTATTTTTTTTTTTTTTTTTTTTTTTTTTTTTTGTTGGGAAAAACAGTACATCAAGAAACATACTACTAATGTCTATGCTTACGACCCGATCGGAAAAATACCGTGACGAAGGTGAGCCAAAACCACGTCAAAGCAGGTCCAAAATCAAAGTCTATTGGCAGTGTGGTCAAACATTTACAGACAATAAAGACATTTTTTTTAATATTTTTTATTTTCCTTTAGCAAATATTGCTAATATTAGGCAAATGCCCAAAGTTGGGAATAATCGAACAATTTACAGCTGAAAAAAGAGATTTAAAGATTAAGTAATTCGAAAACGCCGACTACAGAAACAGTTTGCCGAAAACAAAACACATATTTTATATAAAAATCAAACGACACCACCATTCAGTTGTTATAATTGTATTTTAATTATTTCCGTTTATTTATCCACTAACAGCTACTACGCTTTTACTTCAAATATTTACATAAATCTTAAACAAATTCTTTTGATTTTTGCAATAATTTCGTTTGCGGGTTTTTGCTCCACTCATGCCATTCGGTGGTTTCCATAATTAAAGGAAATAAATGAATATTTGTTACAAGTTTCATTAAACCTTCTAAGAACGCCACAGTACAGAGTCTTGATTTTATTTATTATTTTGCATTTGCCGGTCATTCACGCTGTGTGTGCGCTTGTTTGTGTCTGCAGTTGGTATTATTATTTTTTTTCCATTAATTGTTGTAGTTCTAGAAAAACTAATTAATAGCAACCGTAAGACTACAAGTGCATTTCTGAATAAGATTTATGTAATATGATTTTCTTAGAAACAAAGGAAAGCGCTTACCCGTTGCCTCTCCCTGTCTTGGCAGTGGTTTGTCTCATATTTACGTTGCCTCCTCCTTGTTATCTGGTTAATGAAATTCCAGCTCGAAAGCATTTTATATTATTTAATTTTTTTTTTTCTGTTCTTTGGTTTGCTGTACGACTTTAATTTCTCTCTTATCTGTCTTCTTATTGTCCCTCACAATTTACCCCTTGAACTGCTGCTGCCCCGCATCCATTTGTTCTCATTTTCTTCTGATTGCTTGTAATCTCCCCTTTGCTCTGCTCATTTCATCCAGCACTTCAATCGGCGACTCGTCATTTTGTTTATTACATTTATTCTTTTCTTACTGTTGTTTGCATTGTTGTTGTTTTGTTGTTTTATCTCTTTGCCGGAATGTTTTGCAGTTTGTAGAATAYTTGTGGCTGCACTTCTTATCCGGGTCCATTTAATTTCATTGCTCTTGTATAACTTCACATATTTTGGGGGTTTAGGTCACTTCCCCGTGTTTTATTTGACACACTTATCCACTACCTTTCTGACTCTGACAATTCACTTCATTTTTGTGAAATAATGGCTAGCTCGTGGCTATTGTTTATACAGAACTACACCCAGCGTCAGTGTGAATTATTTATAAATATCTATTATAGAATTTGAAAGCTTTTAGATTTGAGTTGGCAGTTTTGTGAAAATGCGAGCAAAGAAACCGAAAAATGGAAAACATAAAACAGAAAATGTGAAAATATTGACAAACTATTTGAACAAGACTTTGAATGTAATAAGTCAGTTTAATAAAGCTCCAAGTTGTAGAAGGAGTTTGTGATAAAACTTTTATTTGGTGTAGTTGCCACTTTTTTAATATATAATAGAGTTTTAAAAATATATAAAAATTAAATATTTAAATTGATGCTATGAAGGAAATGTAGTAAGTCTTTGCTCATAATTTTAAAATTCCTAATGTATTCTTTAAAATCTATGTCCTTCAAAAATTTCTTCAAATTCTCGAAACAACTGTTAAGCCAATTGCCAGATTAGATAGAATCTAGCGTGAGACTAAAATATTAGACCATTTTAGTCATCTCCACTTCTCTGTCCTCAAGCGTTCGGTGCCTTTGGTCGGGCTGGGATCTACTTCTACAATGGCCTGGTTACGCTCTGGTGAGATGTGTTGTCAWAAGCACTCGAAGGTGCTATGAACTCCCTTCCTAAATACTAATAAAAGTCAATGTTTTCATAATTTTGTTCACAACTCGAAATAATGTTTAACCTAGACTATAAACAAAGTATACAACAGTGGCTTGTAAACTATTTCAACATCAAATATTTTAAATAACCAGATAAACAAAATGGTTTGCTGTTTCAATAACTGCTACCTTTCTCACTTCAAATAATTTCCTTCCATAATCGAGCACTAAAACAACAGCAAAGAAATTGGATATGTTTTGAAATTTTTGTATTAACAGGGGAAACGCGCAAGCCACCAATGAATTTTGTGAAGCTTACGGAGACGCTGCGGTATCAGTTCGTGTAGCATAAGAATGGTTCCCGTGCTTCCTTTCTAGAAATTTCGAAATTTCGATTTACACTGATGAAAGTTTTACATTGATGGAATAATGTCTCTAGCGAAAAAATKACAAAAAGTGGTCGACCAAAATGATACATATTTGTTTATTTATTTCTTAGCATAAATTAAAAAAAAAAATTAGTTGAAATTTGATTAAAAATACGAAAAGACTTTTTCGATTACCCAATAATATTTTTAAAGGAATAAAATATATTTTATAAAAATTTTACCCTAGGTGGGCGCCCATATTTTGATTATCGAAATCTCATTAATGAGAGATTACTATACCATCATCAATTTAAACGCCTAAAGGATCGTTCCCTCAACCAGAAGTTGAAGCCTTGTTGAAAGAGATTTTTTGTGCCCCTTAATTCAGATCTTCACATTTAAGTGATTTCGACATCATTTCACTTTTGAAAGTAATGCAATAAATTAGCGAAAAGAAAGTGTTACTCATACGCACCGTTGCACATACGATCCAACAGCCAATTTGAGCAAAAATTTAATGAATCAATGCTTTTTAAGCTCTTTAAAATGGTACTTTGTGGTAAAAAAGCAAGAGCCTCAGAATTACTACAACTCAAAAACTTCATAGAGGCAACTAGCTCGTTTTATTGCTAGTTATTGTGTGTGCTCTCGAGTGCCGAGCTCATAAATTACGACAGTGCCTACATAAAACGTGTGAGTACTCGCAACCTTCAATTTTATGCATTGGCCTACTTCTAATGACGCCAGGAACACACACACACACACACAATCATAAACCATAAGCAATTTGACCGCACGCATGCGGCGGCATGGCGTATACGCAACTTTTTCAATAAAAAAAAAGCTTGCAAATAAACGCATCGAAACTATTTTAATAACAGCAAATGCTCCACAATACGACCGCAATAAAGTTTTTAAGTACTCGCAGTGAGTTCGCACAAAAATTTACAGCGTTAAATTTATATACATATATTCGGAATATTACACATACATACAAACAATTGTACACACAAGTCTTTCATTCCCGACATTATTTTTAAAATCACAAGCAATGCAACTGCTTTATCAAACGTCGACGGCGATGGCGACGGAAGTCGGCAAAACGTATGTGAAATGCCGCAAATGTCGCCTGCAGATTCCAATAAACTCGCAAACTGACATGTCATGCAAACGCGAGCGTGCAACACGTCGACAAACAGCGTGMAACACTGCAACACAGCAATACCATGCAGCGTATTTTCGATCGTACACTTGTTTTTGCTACTGTTGCCGTTTTTACTTAGCGCATTTTTCGCCGCAATTCGTGCACACCTGCCAACCAGCAGCAACAGCAGCAGCTTTGTTCGCGCAAAATAACATTAATGGCCAATTCGCATGCAACCCGGTGGGGCAATGAGTTGTACCTGCCACCGCACACACGGCGCTCAAATGTAGCATTTGTCGTATTGCTTGACGTTGTTTTTGTTCTAGTGCCAACCACTGCATGCCGTCGCAGCTGTTAAATTGACGATGACGCAAATTTTGCTTTGCAACGCATCGCAATTCCAACGGTAAACAATTCCAATACGAAAGGTGTGCACATAAAGTAGCCACAAACACGCGCGCATGAAGCGCACACATACATATAAGACAAGGCAAGAAATTGCATGTGGACACAACTAAATGTTTGTATGTGTGTGTGTGTGTGTGTGTGTGGGCACATAAGTGCAGCGTATAAGCCACTTAGGGCGGGCGGCAGGGTTGTGTGTGCAACAAAGTGGTATGTGGCGCGAATAGCAGTAATTGCTGTAGCAATAGTAGCCACAGCCATGAGAAATGCGATTTCCGGTAATTGTTGGCACTTTCGACTGTGCCCGTGGCGGCATTACGTAAATTACACGTGACATGGCAGCATATTTGCGCGCTCATACACACACACACGCACACATCGAAACATGCATGCATGCTGGTAGTGTAAATCACCACTAAGTTATAAATATTTCAAAAATTGTTGTTGTTGTTCTTACTTATAAGCGGTTTTAATATAGTGTTTGGTTACTCATACGCCCTGCTGCACTCCCATGGCGGCACCTATAAGCAAATTCCGCCTGCAATGAGCATACTTACGGCTATTTGACGTTCAATTTGAAGCTGACCACGAGCATAAGGCAAGCATATGCCAGCAGTTACCACGCTTAAGCACTCACATTAGCTCAATTTAAAAATTTACGAATTTCATAAAAATACATATGAGTTGCTGGCAAGCCACAAGAAATATAAGAAATCCAAAAAAATATATAAAGAACCAGAAAAATATATATAAAGAGCCAGAAAAAAATATAAAGAACCATAAACAAACACAAAAACAACCAGAAAAAATCACAAGAAAAGCAAAAAAAAACACAAAAACAACATAAAAACCACACCATCGCACACTTTCACACGCTTCGTGCTTTGCACGCTTCAGCATTGCAGTAATTGATTTACTTCCTGTTTGCTGCAGCCTTTCCGGTTTCACCAGCGCCGCCACCAACTGACGCTTTGCCTTTACTTTTTTCGCTCAGACCTCAGCGCATTTTCACACAATCATATAAAATTCATGATATCACGAAGTGTTGGCGTTTATCTTGTAAATATAACTGCATTGCATGTTAGCGGCACATCTTCTGCAAGCAGCGTTATGTTGCTACTGCAACTGTGCTGTACCTACGACACCACATATACTGGTGAATTGTATATTTGTGTGCTTATACTTGTAAAATATGCCCGACAATGGCAAACATCCGGTGTAAGCGTGATAAGCTTGCACGAGCATTCTTTTTAAGTTGTCTTTGAGAGTATGTGTGCACATCTGGACATACTTGTATGTATGTACTAGTAGACATGCTTTAGCTTGTGCTAAATTTACTGCCGTCGGCTGTGCAGGGTCCAAGATTTTGTCGTTTATGTTTGTATGCGTGAATAGAGTTTGCAAAGTTTAGCAACATGTAATAAAGTTAGCAACATTTTCGAAAGTAGTGTTTAAATATACATACATATATGCATATATGTTTACTGTATAACATAACATATGAAATATACCAAACATGCATTGAAGTGCAGCAAAATTTCAAGTTTCATCTGCCAAATAAGAGATTGCTTGGAAAAACTTTCGCTTATGAAAAAGCGAACTTTTCGAAAGTTACAGTAGCTTTTCTTTCACCTATTTCACCTTTTTTTTTTTTGTTTTTTTTTTTAGAAAACTGTTTTTAATATATGTATATATGAGATCAAATTTGACCCGGACTGATAAGAAAAATTATATTAAAAAACAAATTTTCTTACCCGCTTTCAAAATTAGTGATTGAGCCAATACAAGCACGCTAGTGCTTAGATAAGGACTGCACCGCGACCTCAGCTCTTTTGACACTAATGCTTTATGTAAATTTAAAGTTCTTCAGCGAATTTTGCGTTTTTTTTCACTTACGTTTCAATAGATTGTTAAACAATTTCGACCTCGTATTACAAATCTTCGCTTMTCACATGTAAAAAATATACATTTGATGAATTTAGTACCGATATTGTGACCTATGCACGAACTTTGCTAAAGTTTCAACAAATTTAGGACCCTAAGACAGATTTCAACGCTTTTAGTCCATAAGTAAATAAAGTTGCGTTATTTTGAACTRAAATGGTTAGTTGTTTATCAAAGTAAATATTATTTAGATGCTCAGAAGATCTCACATTATAAGGATTTATAGTGTCCCAAATATTTAAATCGATTATTATTAAGTATAATTTTGAGTTTTTAGATGTATTCTCAGTTAATAAAAAAACCCAAGAAGTACGATAACTAGTTCACCAGGCCTTAGTTTTTTAAAGCCTCCAATTAGCTCATGAAATAATAACTCAAAACTTCAAAAATCGGTGATTGAGTAAAAATAGTGGTAGATAATATAATATAAATATGACTATGACTAAACGACAGATATTTCCTTTGTTGAACTGTCTGACCTTTTTATCTTCAAAGGCAACCGACATTTCTGCCATCCTTCAGAGACAATGTGTTTAATGAACTGGTCATCTATAACAAATTGGACGCGGTTTTAAGTAACCAAGCCTGCTGCAGATCTTTTTGATAGACTGCCGATCTGCAGTATTATTAGCACCCTTTTTGGAGTCACCCTCTCCATTTTGGTAATTTATAGTCATAGCCTATATATAGATGGCCCTGTGCCGTCAGGTCGTTTAGCGTGATGAATCGAATAAACAACTGCTATACATTTTTAAACTGGTATAATCAAATCGAGCTGATATAAAATATTATTATATCTATTTTATTGAGAAAGCCACACAACTTCTTGAGTTTAATTCCACACAATACTTGCCTGTTGCTTCGAAATGCTTATTTTTAGGCGATTGGGACATAGATGAAGCAAACAGAAAAGTATCGACCAGAAAACAGCAAGCGTTCGGAGCTACATAATTAATAATTTCCTGCATTTTTTACAACTTTTTGAATAAAAGCAAGTAGTTTTGTATTGATGAAGAAAATATATAATACATAAAATCTAAAATGATACTAACTAGTATTAAAACAAAGGTTTTTGAGTGGAAAAATTGAATTTCAGAAAAGTAAGATTTTTAGTAAATKGATGATCTACCAACCGAATTCCATCAATTACTACAACTTCCTATATTTTAAGGTTTTCCAATATTTCCGCCTTCGACTTATCGTCCCAAAAATGGTTGCATGTGTACCACAAAGTCACCAGACAAAGTGCACGAAATTGCAAAGAGAATATGAGCGAAGAAAATTATAGGTTATCAAATGCCAAGCGTCAGCTTTACATGCAACTGATTACATAAAGATTATGCACACTTGATGACTACGCGCATACATACATATTATACTTTAATCTTGAAGATCCCGCAATTATTATTATGTGTTTGCTTTTTTTCTGGGCCAGAAGCTTTGTTTGCTAACAAATTCTCTTATGAGTATTTCAACAAGTGCGTGGGTGTGTGTGTTACGCTTAACGCTGCGTCGCAGCTCGAGTGCTCGGCGAGAATTTGCTTACAACCACAAAATCCTTTATTATCTCCAAAGCGCATTGCATTGAGCCAACCTAAAGGCCGCATTTAAGCTAAAGCTGCACGAGTACAAAGCGCCGGTTTTGCTTTCGTAGAGTACTTTGCATYGGTGGCACATGCCCCTTTGGTCTCTTCGCAAAGTGGGTAGAATGCGTTTTATACCCAACGAGTGAATGGACGTGGCATGTTTAAATGGATTTTAAATTAGTACGTGCAAAGTAGAAGTGGAGGAATTTAGAATAGTTAGTAGTTTTGGTTAGAGATTGGTTATAGTTTTGGTTATCGTTTTGGGTATAGTTTTGGGTATAATTTTGGTTATAGTTTTGGTTATAGTTTTGGGTATAGTTTCGGATAGTCTTATATTTATAAATTAGAATGAAACATAAAATTATGAATAAAAAAAAACTTTTATTGAAAACGATTTTATAAATTTTCTTCTAAATTATTGAATTTTTTTTTTAAGTTATTTAAATGGTATGTTCGATACACTTACAAATACACATTTCAAAATTCAAATTTCCACTTTTTACAATTACATTTATTTTACAAAAGCGTTTGCAATACATTGATCTATCAGTTGCTAACMATCATTGGGTATAAATAATGCCCAACAACAACAACTTAATCAGTTTTAGTTGTTGTTGTTGCAGTTTGTCGAGTTTTTGTTGTTGGTTCTTCACTTTTTTTCCTGTGCCACAATATTTGCCACAAAGGCGATGCGTGATGGGATAATCTCTTGCCTAGCAAAGCTTAGCGTTTGTCAATGCAGCGACAACAACATGTTAACGCGAACTGAGGCCACACAGAATTTATAGGCGCGCAACAACAAAAAAGGCACTAACTGTATTTGTGGGTTTGTGGGTGTTTGGCATGAGTGTAGGCCTGGGCCAGACCAAATAAAAGGAAATTTTTAAGCGCATTTAGCTCGTTAGGTTTCTTTTCGAAGCATTCCGGTTAAACGCTCTTCGGAAGGCGAAAGGAGGAGCAGACCAAAAACACGTTAATGAAAAGATTTTCGTATCSACAATGAATCAACACTGTTTTTAAAGTGTTTTCATAGCACTTTGCTTGATTAATGGAAAATTAGTTAGAACTCGTAACTTGCTATAAACTAGTAYTTAAATGTCTGTCACCTAAACTGCAGAACCTTCTACCAAGAATTKTGCAAATATTGTCGGTTTATGCATTTTTATTTACTATGTTTAAGAAGAAAATCTAGACTCACAAATTGTTGAAAATTTTAATATGTAATACTGCTGTCATACTCCAGAATGACTAATTTATTTTACATAAAAATAATTTGCATTTTATGAACTTTTGAAACAGACACTTATGACAATAAACAGATGATATTACCTGGCATTGATTCAAGTTCATTAGTTTCTATAGTAAAGTATTGTGTGCTCRAAAAAGTCTTCTCGTATTTTGTCAATAGCTGTCATAGATCGCCAGTGCTACCAATCACATTGTCTCATACCATACAGTAGTGGAAAGGTGAGATTTTAAGCTTCATTAAACAAAACATTTCAATTCGGGGAAATTGAAAAAGTTTATAGCTATTCTGAAATGAGTGAAATGAGCCTCGAAAGGTTATGCTGAGTGTTTGGTGGGATTGAGTAGGAATCATCCACTATGAGCTACTCCAGCCTTGCCAAATGATTGATTCTAGATTTTACTGTAAAGTACTGATGAAATCGAAGCAAGCAATCGAAAAAAATGGACAGAACTGATCAACAGAAGGGCTTTGATGACTTGGCAAAAACTGGGAGAGCTTGGCTGGTAAGTTTTAATGCACCATATAGTCCTGACCTTTCAGCAACCAGAAAAGTTGTAGACTGATGGAATAATGTCTCTAGCGAAAAAATAACAAAAAGTGGTAAACCGAAATGGTACTTACTTGGTTTATTATAAATAAAAGAAATATGTTGAAGTTTGATTAGAAGTATGAAAAGACTTTTTATGGACTCTTGTCCGCACTATCTATTGAAACTATAGTACCATTCATAAGGAGACATTGCGGTGAGTTTYGTAACACACAGAAGAAAATACTGGGGACCATTTACAAAATATATATGCGAGTAGATAACTATAACCAAATATACATTTACTTAAAAAATAGATTTTTTGAAGATTCTAAAGCCTTTAATTGATCAGCGTGACAAGCTGGGTTAATTCGTCTTACTTTCCATCTTTATACACAGGAACTAGTTTCATCAGTTTTTGAGATAAACACCTGCAATTTCGCACACGTCCCTTATTATTACTAATTATGTCGGCATTTGTCAGAAGCAACGATATTGGACCACTATAGCATATGATTTCATTGTATGAAACTGAACGAACGAAATTCAGTTCTTGTATGGCAAACTTTTCTCTTTGACGAGATATCTTCACGAAATTTTGCACGGACTATTATCTGAAGCAACATTATAATCTGCAAAGAAATTGTTAAGATCAGATCACTATAGCATATATGTAGTTGCCAAACAACATGACCGATCGGAATCAAGTGCTTGTATGAAAAACTTCTTTATTAGATGAGATAACTKCATGAAATACGGCTTGAATTTTTTCCAAAGCAGTGATATAGTCTTCATATGAAACTGTTTGAATTGCGTCACTATAGTGTAAAGCTGCCATACAAACCGACCGAAAATTAAGTTCATGTATAATTTTATTTTATTTGTGAAGAGTATTATTGCTGCGGCGCTACCGAAGTTACCTTTTTTTAAGTACTTTCAAAATATTTGAACGCAGTTGACTTGAACTATTTCAAAATTCTTAGCCTACTTTTAGGCGTATATAAACCTTAAACAATATTTTTATATGAAACCATGCAATCTAATTTATTAAAATCGTCAGAGTTATAAGAATTTATATATGTATGTATTTACAGACATCTAAATAAATGCATATATAGAGTGCTTCTTGACAAAATTTTGAGATACAATTTTTGTGTTCGCCTTATGTCAACATGATGGGCTTTTAATAGGTCATGTGATATCACGCCTTCAGCCATTTTCTTTGGAAGTATGTCAAATTAATTGGTTATGCTTTAGAACTAGCTCCAACTGACTAGTTAGTAGTCTTTATTGAGATCGAGTGAAAAGCAAAATGTGTTGCAAGATTTTCTAAAAATTATAGTCTTTATAAGTTCAAATACCGAATTTCAAACAAGTTTTCGAAAAGCAAATATAATTTTTTTTGGAATTTTTTTTATGTTTTATTACAAAAAAAAAATGTATTACAAAAAAAATTGTTCAAACACCCTTTTTATACGAAGCTTTGTACTTGTAAGCATGCAACACATACACCAACGACACAAGCACCATTACATAACTGCATACGAGGTGTGTTCAAAAAGTATCGCGAATTTTGTGTTTTTTCAAAAATTATTTATTTATTCATGAATACCTAGAAAGATGTGTATAAGAGACAGGTCGAGAGAAGCGTAACGTCGTCCTTACATCTCTTCTTTTTCAGTTTAGGGTACAAGAAGAAGTCACAGGGGGCCAGATCTGGGAAATACGCTGGCTGCGGCATCATTAGTGTGTTGTTTTTGGCCAAAAAGTCGCGCACAAGCAACGATGTGTGAGCAGAGGCGTTAACGTGGCGCAAAAGCCAATTTTTGTCACATCTTCTCGGCCTTCTGAGAACATTTTGTACCACCGATAAACGCAGCTTCGGTCCAAGGTAGCTTCTCCGTATGCCACAGTCAACATTCGGAATGCATCCCCGCACCTAATTTCGTTTTTCACACAAAATTTGATACAGGTTCTTTGATCCATTCTTTTGAATAGGTAAAAATCGAAGACGAAGTGAGAGACATGAGTACCAACATAACGCCACAAAAAATTCCAAAYTCGAATAYACGTAACCCACGAAAATTCGAAAYTCGCGATACTTTTTGAACACACCTCGTATGTATATTTGTAAATTCGCGTGTAATAAAATGAAATAAAAGCAAATCGTGTTATAATGGCAACACTTGCAACAACTAAGTAGCAACAACGCAAACATGTGCAACATAATACAATAATATGCGCACGGCGTGGAATGGGACTGCTACATTCATTGTTTACAACTTGCCGGCCTGCAATTGAAGTGGAAAATTACAGCCGCAAACAATGAAAATTGTTGCAGCTGCACAAATGTGCTTAAATATAGATGTAAATGAATATAAGTGTACATGTATGTGTGTGTGTATATAGATAAAGCGCAGGGCTTACATAGCAGGGTATAAATGTATGTGTGTCGGTGTGTTTTCATTGTGAGCGTGAACTATCACAATATCTCTAAACACTTTTGTGCGCATAAGTTGTCACACTCACACACACATGCACATATACATGCATATAAGTATGTCAAATACACACCTAAGTACTCCAGAAACACAAATGCTTTTGTTGTAGTGACAAACACTTGCACAAGCATATATATGCAGCGGTATGTGTGAGTTGTAAAGATGCATATGCATGCCACGGATATTACAACAAACACACATAGGCACGTCTCGCCCGATTTCGCACATTTTAGGTCAAGCATTGTTTTTATTTAAAGCACTTACACCGAACAACGAAAGCAACTCGTTGCACACAAAACAAACAATGGCGTAACTTACTTGTAAACTACAACACAACAAGCACGGGTGGAACAAGCTTACAAGACGCTCAACAATCGTCTRTCATACACACACACACACACACACACACACACGCGTGTGTAACTTTATTATGTCAAACTAAAATATTATAAGAAAATTTACATGAAGATCACCTCAGCATGTTGGACTCAAACACACACACTGACACATATAATACGTCTATGTATGATAAATGCCAAAGCAAATATTTGTGAGCGCTCTTCAAACTAGTCTCACACAAGCACGCTTAAATACTTGCATTCAAAATCACTCAATTTCTTGGCTTCTTGTAGTGATTTTCGAAACGCTCAAGTGGTTTCAATTAATTTCAAGCAAATTTTCCATAACAGCGCACACACACAAGCAAGCATATATGTATGTATTTATAATATGTTTGTAAACATTGAAGCGTTGCGTTTGTTCAATATTCAAGTATTTGCGGGCATTGAATTTAGCCTTAAGCAGTCTTAAGTGCCATAAAGCGACACTCAATAGACATATTAGCATAAATATGCTTACATAATGTATAATAGACATATATATTTATATAATATATGTGTTTCACATTGCTATTATTTCAAAGCTATTTTCGTAAATGTTGCTTCCATAATTTCGCAGAATATTCAAAGTGACTTTCTAATGAGYGTGGCGTTAATTGTTGAAATTACAAAGTTATTGAAATCAAGTTATTAATAGCAACGTATTGTTGCTAAGTATTTGCCTTTAGCAGACAATGTTGCTAACACAATAAAGCACGGTTCACGCCGAATGGGTACGCCTTCTAACGACTACGAGACGAATACGCATAAATGCGGGGTTAGTTATCTACCATATGCCACAAAACATCCCATTAGATCAGTGAAGAATTATTGTGTGGCAAAATAAGAAACGAGCAGGAATTCTTATAAGACAAAATGCTAAGTTTTCTCGTTTGATAAGAAGAAAAAACACAATTTTATGATTTAAAATACACTTTATTATTCAGTATAGTCTCCCCTGAACATTAATACATTTGCTCCAACGATCCTTCAATCTCTAGATCCCATCCCTGAAGTTAGAAACCAGAAGATCTGCAAAATACGCTTCAACAGCCGTTATGAACTCTTCATTTGCTGCAAAACGCTTGCCGCGCAACAATTTTTTAAATTCTGGAAAGAAATGGAAGTCGCTGGGGACATAACGGCTGAATACGGTGGATGCACCAACAATTCGAACTTTAATTCATGGATTTTAGCCGTTGTCAAAATGCTCTTGTGACACAGTGCATTGTCAAATGATAAAAAACGATATTTTTCTTCTGTAAACCGTGTCTTTTTTTACGAACTTCATCCTTTAACCGGTCTAAAAGGTTGCAATAATATTCAACATTAAATGTTTTACCAGTTTGCTAGTAATACACAAACAGAATTCCGCTCGCATCCCAAAAAACTGATGTTATAACCTTCTTGTCCGATTTCTGGACACGAACGCATTTCGAGGCCAAACAGCCAGGTTCACACCACTCTTAAGCCTCTTGTTTTGATACAGAATCATGGTGATAGACGCAAATTTCATCCATTGTGTTGAACTTAGTCCAAATATTGCTAAGAAAGTCTCATTCTAATGTGTTTTTATGCCATTGTTAGCGAATGTCGCATTTCTAGCACCCAAAATTTCACTTAAAATATTTTTCACTCTGCCTAATGAGATGTGTAGAGCCTCTACTAAATCACTCTCAGTCAATCGACGATCTTCTAAAGCCATAACTTGTATTTTAGCTATGATTTCAGGTGATGATGCCCTTTTACGCCCACTTTATCAAATTTTTGTTGCCTACAGATGACCTTTGCTACTGCGATTCCCTATACCAAGGTTGAGTTTAAAACCGAATTAAGTTCTTAGCTATGTCACATGTCACTTGATAGGTTTTCGGTTAACAGCGGTTTGTTGGCGTGGTTGTGGTCCGATTACGAATTCGAATTTTTTCTTGTACTAAGGAACCCGCAAACCGAATTTCATCAAGATAACTCAATTTTTACTCAAGTTACAGCTTGCACGGAGGAACGGACGGACGGGCAAGCAGGCCCACAGTCACTCGGATTTAAACTCTTCTCGTCATCTTAATCATTATATATATAACAATATAAAACTATCTGTCAATTATTTTCAAAAGTATTCCGCCAAAAAGTAGGCAGCGTGCTGAAAATTTTACCACATTTCAGCCGTTAGCTTAAAATAAATGCTCAAAAATGTTATCTTTAAGAGTTTTTAAGTTCACTTTTACGCTGACTATTGATTAAAGATAACTTGCCACCTTCAGAACGTAAGCACTGCTGAGCGAGTATATGCAAAGCTTGTTCAATAGACTTCTTCAAAGCACTTTTGGATGGCTTTGAGCGAAGGTTAATGGCGGAAATACACTGTAGTAGTAAAAAACCCACTTCAAAGGAAAATTTGTCAAAGTTCAAACGACCATGTCATTTTCCCTTGAACTCCACTAAACTTACACACTTATTATTATTAAGTCGTAGAGTCCCTGTTTTTGACATCAATGCAATTTCTCAAAGTCCCTAGCGACAACTTCAATACACTGCCAATGAAATGGATAAAAGTCAACGGTGGCATATGACATTATTTACCCACGATTGTTTACGAGGAAACTGCGACATTTATCTGTTAAAAATTATCTTCGTCTAAATATGAAAGTTTATACGTGCGTTTGTATTGTTTACCCAGCTACACATATGCATTAACGCCCTCGAAATCAGAAGCAAATAACAAGCTCATTTATGCGAAGTTATCGTGTCGTGAGCCAGCGTTTTTTTTTTTTTTTCTTTATCCACACAGCTATGTATGTGTGTTTTTACATACACATACATACATACACAAGTATGTGTCCGTGTTAACTGAAAATAGATAGCAATAACTTTATATGTAGCTATAAGTATAATACACAAACAACACCACAAAAAAAAATTTTTTTTTTTCACCAGCACTCGTCGTCAGAGCACGCATAGCGTAGATGATGATTTGGGCAAATGTTGACAGGAATTATTAATATTGTACGTGGTTCAAATAATTCATGGAATTTCCTACTCATATTTAAATGCGCATTGTGGTCGACGACTGTGGGTAGTCAAGGCGACAAATGCGGTTTAGGTGGTTGTGTCGAAATTACATTTTCCATCCACCATGGCGTATGAGTGTGCCCACCATTGTGTTTGTGTGTTCGTGTGTGCGTGGCCAGAGGATTACGATTCCTTATATATAAATATRTATATACATGTAAATGTATGTACATAATATTGTTTGTCTTTTTGAATTTCGCTGCATAAAAATATATATTTATGTTTATTATTTCACTTGCTGCTGCTGCTGCTGCAAAAATATGTGGAAATGTGTGTCTTTATTATATTTTCATTTCATCATACTTCTCTACGCACAAACACGTAGCAAATACAACACTTTTGGACCAAAGCAGTTTTGTAAAGGCATTTCCTTGAGATGAATTGTGTTATTAAGCGATTCCGCCCTCAATCACTTTACCCTTACTTGCCAACATCATGAACGAAAGAGTTGTTTGTTAGTTTCAGCCAACTTCAGCAGACGAAGCGTACGTTTTTGTAGTGGGTTTCCCGTTTGGGATGTGTTGTTGTATGCCATATTTTGTTTTTTATTAAGTAACTTTTAATAATTTACCATGAAAATATGTGCGTTTAAGAGAATATTCCAAGAGGTTTTCAATTTTTTTATTTTAAGAAAATCACATGGTTTTAAATAATCGGTTTATAGGCGAAGGAAAGAATTTTTGTTCAGAAGTGTCCTACCTTATCAAAGTCAAATTTTATTATATCTTTATTTATTAGACTCTTTGCCCAAACATGTTTGTAAAAAACTATTGCGCCACCCTTTAATCGAATTTGACTCAGATTGACAAAAAAAAAACTACATTTTCATGTATTTTAATACACATTTTTATTATCCTTACCCTTACAAATATGCTGCTGGGCCAATAGAAGCAATTCATACACTTCTTTTGAACAACTTACAAGATGGGATGATGAATTCTGCGAAATTAGTTTTTCTTTTTTTTTTTGTTTTTGGTTCGGCTCGACTTTAGAGCGACATACGTTAAATTCTTACACAGTTATGATGTCATATTTATAAAAACACGTCTCATCCCCTGTAATGATGGTTTTTTCGAATAAAGGGTCAAATATGTCTCTGCGACCTCAACTTAACGTCGTTTTTGCAAATGATTCAAATTTTTGGTATTTTGAGTGGGTAATCAATCTAACATTGACACGCATAATACCCAAAACAGAAACCAAAAACATTAACCAAAATATTAACCAAAACATTAACCAAAACATTAACCAAAATATTAACCAAACCATTAACCAAAACATTAACCAAAATATTAACCAAAACATTAACGAAAACATTACCCAAAGTTTTTCCGAAAAAATGTACCAAAATATCGATTTATAAGGCACACTATATTTGGAATCTCTGCTATATCTCTGAAGCCAATTCGTTGATTTTCGAACATTGATGACATCTCCCATCTTATATTCATTAACAGAGATGGATGGCTGATATGAATGAGGCAAGTTTTTATTGACATTTCAGAACCTTCACTGAATGCTTTGTGCTGCTAAAATGTTTGTCTTCGTGATAAGGAAGACTACCCAAAGTACTTCTGCAATATTTTCAAGATTCCGTAGCCTTGATTTCATTGGAGATATATTGTAATAAATTTTCTTTTAAGACAAAAATGTATATAAAATTACACACCATTATAAAAAGATTAGACCAATCTAGAAAGAATATATATTTATTATATCGCTTTGAAAGTTCACTTCAAATTAACAAATCCGGCTCAGATTTGGTCGTTCAACAACCGATTCGTATTGAGAAACCCTTTTCTGTATATACTTTGCAAGAATAATATTATTTGGTATGAATATTTCAATGGGAAAGCATGAACTGCTTATCTATTATATAAAATTATAATAGTCAGTGATAGCTGAAAGCGAAGATTCTCTTTAGATTTTGATTTCAAAAACATTCCAAGAATTCTTAGATGGTTTAAGAGAATTTCAGTGCTTAGTCAAACGGTATTGTTATATTATTAAATAAAGAAACGATTTTTTCCTAAACTTTAATGAACAAACGGAGCTCGTTATTAAATTTCAATACATTGGTTATGCCGATTTATCCAATAAACCCTTAATTATTAGATATAGTAGAACCAATTATACAGAGCAGTTGAAAAAGAAAAATAAACCGACGTTTTTAATTATCCCGTAAAGCTGATTCGAATATGCAGTGTTCACTACTGCAATTAATTTTTCGATGTTAGTTCTAGTTTTGCCATTTTTAGGTTAGGCTTTGGAGATATATTATGTTCAAATTTTAAATCGGTACGACTTTTTTTTCAAATTAGTGAACCTCGTAAAATTCGTATGGAAATATTTTTTGAATTCGAACTTATTTTCGAAACAATTTTTTTAATTTTCGAATTCAAATTTATTTTCGAAATAGTTTTTTGAATATTCGGATTTGAGTTTATTTTCCAAGCCCATAAATATTTTGTACAACGTGTCTGCACTGGTAGCCAAAAGTAGCAGAAATATTTTAAGTTTTGGGTCTTCCACTGGAAGGAATTTTACAAATACAAACTTTAAAGCGAAACAATTTGTTGTTACCCCCGAAATTTTCGATTCTTTTACATTCCAAATACGTTTGAAAAAATTGTTTAAAATACGAATTTGAACTTATTTTCGAAATAGTTTTTTGAATATTCGAATTAGAATTTTCGAACTATTCGATATTTTTGGAATTTTCATTTACTTTCCAAATTCTTATGTTTTTTTTTAATTTTCGAATTCGAACTTATTTTCGAAATAGTTTTTTGAATATTCGRATTTGARTTTATTTTCCAAGCCCATAAATATTTTGTACAACGTGTCTGCACTGGTAGCCAAAAGTAGCAGAAATATTTTAAGTTTTGGGTCTTCCACTGGAAGGAATTTTACAAATACAAACTTTAAAGCGAAACAATTTGTTGTTACCCCCGAAATTTTCGATTCTTTTACATTCCAAATACGTTTGAAAAAATTGTTTAAAATACGAATTTGAACTTATTTTCGAAATAGTTTTTTGAATATTCGAATTAAAATTTTCGAACTCTTCGATATTGGAATTTTCATTTACTTTTCAAATTCTTATGGTTTTTTTAATTTTCGAATTCGAACTTATTTTCGAAATAGTTTTTTGAATATTTGAATTTGAATTTATTTTCCAAGCCCATAAATATTTGGTACAACGTGTCTGCACTGGCAGCCAAAAGTAGCAGAAATATTTTAAGTTTTGCGTCTTTCACTTTAAGGAATTGTAGATAGAGTTATTTTGAATAACATATTTAATGATGCATCAAGACACTACGACTTTTCGGTACTCTGTAAATTGACGATCCTCGATGTTTTCAAATTCCTATGAAATTATTTTTAGAATTCGAACTTATATTCGAAATATTTTTTTTATTTTTCGAATTCGAATTTATTTTCGAAAAAATGTTATGCATATTCGCTTTCGGATTTAGTACGACATATCTTCACTGACAGTCAAAAATACCAGGAAAATTTTAAAGTTTTAGGTGTTGTACTCGTATTGAATTTTCGGTAGAGTTTATTGGAAGTACATATTCAGGGATGCATCAAGACGGTACGACTTTTTGATACTCTTGTAGTTTACGATTCTCAATTCCTTTCTAAATTCATATGAAAACATTTTTTGATTTCGAACTTATATTCGAAATAAATGTTGTATGTTTCGTATTCGAATTTGTTTTCGATTTTTTCATAAATGAGTACAACGTTCACATGGCGTCTAAACTTTTAAGTTTTGAGTCCCATATTGAAATATTGAAAATATATACATATTTTGAAAAAGAACTTAGGCATTATTGTCGCCATTTGTAAATAATACTAAAGCCGATCCTTAAATGCCATAAAGATGCACGCTTTATGCAAAGCAGTGCAGCTGCTGGCGGAAATATAAAGTAGCACGCCTCATGATTTCACCGGAAGGATATGCGCATGCATGCCAAGAAGTCCAAACACAAACGCTGTAGCGAGTACAAGCTAAGCTTTAGCACAATAAATATATGCATAAATACATATTTATGTATGTGTGCATGTATGTATGGATGCGTGCAAGAATACACAATTTATACAATACGCTTGCGAGTGCGATACAAATATGAGCGCCTTCGCTTAAGTGTGCTAGTAAATGAGATATCTTCAGAAAATCCGTTAGATTTATGACATCAACTACTTAAAAGACGCATACATCATCCCGCCATATACACACGCACACACACATGCACATGTACGAAGTTATTACGCATGTGTATTTGGGTGAATAACTGCTCAGCTGATTGTGTATTTCTGGGTGTAATTTACTTGCATACAAATGCAAACAAATTTCCAAGCATTATGAACACAAAAGGCAATAACAAACAAAAGTTTAAGACAAATGCATTGCAGTACACAAAAACCATATATGTATGTGTTAGGTGTCCACATATGTATGTGTATGTATATATCTACTGTGCTTGTATTTATGAGTAGCTTAAGCCGTTTGCCAGTTTTCTCTGGATTTGATTTGCTTSCCTTAACTTTATCGAACTTTTCTTAAAAGCGCTCGCATTTTTTATTGTTGTTGCTGGTGAATGTTAATAAAATATGCTTACGGATGAAAAATATAAAATAAAAAATATAAATTTGCGTTTTTCTGAATGAAGGAAATCTGCATTCCATTGCAGAGATAGATTTGCTGTATTCGCATTTTCGTACCAGATTCTATTATTATTATTTTTTGTTTGAAGACCCACTCCTGTGAAGGGTTCAGGTCCTACCATGATAGTAGATACCGCAGCGCTGGACTCATCATTTAGTTCATTCCTGGCTAAACCTTTGTAACCGGGCACCCAAATGAGTTGCACATGGTTGCGTTCCGCTAGGCTATTCAGCTGTTCTSTACACYCCTGYACCATTAGCGATTTGATCTCATATGTAGRGACTGCTTTAAGTGCCGTTTGACTATCGCTTAGTAAAGTTATACGTTCGTTTCGTTAATTGCGTTGGAGGTTCATCTCTATGCACCGACTTATAGCAAAGRCTTCTGCTTGGGAACTGCTCAGAAAACATCCCATAGGTATGGAGAGCTTGGTGCGTGGTCCTGCGACCCCTGTACTGATTCCTTCGACGCTTTCGATCCGTCAGTGCACCACTTGATCGCACTATCCATTAGCAGTAGTTCGAGAGTGGAATCATTTCATTCAGCCTTGCTTTACTACCGAAGCCTGCTTTTGAGATCTAAGCCATCACCATACGTGATTATCTGTCACACGATCATGATGTATAACCACGTAACGATTCTTGACTTGAAGCTCTCCAGGATTTCCCAGCCAGTCGATTGATCAACATGCTGCTTCCACTGCAGGGTGGAATCCAGGGTGAGATCAAGATATCTGACCGTGTCACTCATCTCTAACTCTCTGTCTCCAAGTGTAAGGTTTCCGAAGCTCGGGCAGAGACCTACGTCTCATGAACCGGACGATGGTCATCAAAGAGGTATCAACTCCACCACACCAAAGCATCACTTCTCCTCCTTCCAGGGAACTCTCTATTTCTGAGGTTAGCAATCAATCCTAGCAATAGAGGGAGAAAAAACATCGTTTTCTCGATTTTTGTAATCATCTGAGAAATAAAACCATGACGAAGTATTTAAAAAAAAAAAAATCATACAAATACTCAAAAAAAATATTAAGGGGTTAGGGGTAGTCGGCGGCACGAAAGAACGAGAATTTTCAGTTTTTTTTTTTTTTTTGGTTATTTTACAAAAGTTGTATATGGCATTATTATAGAATGTGTTGATATGAAGTCACAGAAAATTTCAAAAAAAAAAAATTATTTCCAAAGTTATAGTTGCTTGTGTTGACCCAGTTCCAAAAAAAGAACTTGCGGTGACAACCATAAGTCCTTGGAGATTCATCTAAAATCAATCGGACAAAAACAAAATTTGTTAAATAGATAATCCTGGGCCTGATCGAAGGACTTTTTTTTCAGAAATTAACAAAATGGCAGCCTCAGGAATTTTTTTTTCTACATTTTTGTCGAATAACTCAAAAACTATTTATCGGATCAAAGTGAAATTTTCGGAGAATATTTTTAAGATATTACACGAAAATGCAAATAAAAGTTGATTTTTTGAAAATTCTGCCTACACCTAACCCCTTAAAGAGCCCTGACAGACCACCCTACACTACAWATGCAACTTTTAACCACATTTGAGACTTAGCATTCAAATTTACAAGATAWTTTATTATTAGCCGCTTCAAGCAAAGCCTTTAATTACAAACATAATTCCTCGCAACAACATGCTCAGCCRAAATGCATACTTAGAATTAGTACACATATTAGCATGCTTGTTTTGTTGAGGACTGATTTCTTGGCAATCGACACCCACTCGCTAAAGCTTTACTACTGCAATACCCAAGCGTCCCACTATAAGTGATTCAGGCTCCTGCCTAGGACGCTAAGCAATTTCTGCTGCTATGACAAATATTTGTGCTTGCATAACGGTATGTACAAGAGTACATATGTACCGTTGTCTCCATGTTTGTATGCACAAACAATAGTTATGGTTGTAATTAATTATCAGCTGTCATAATATGTAAGCCATTGCTTGATTACCGAATAGAAATTCCATGTGCACTCCATCATCATTGGCCTGATGTGAGCACATGCAGCACACAAATGGGGTTTCTACACCTCGATGAAGCCGCACAAACACAACAAGCGTCATTACTGAGTAATGGCACTTTCCATGAAAGCCGTAGGACAATAGACGGCGCATAACGAAGCTCTCTAATATGTGTGGATTAAATTGCTTCGGAATTTTGACAGTCTTCTTAAGTAAAGCAACAGTGCTTTTGCCATCCATGGTGGTTTGTGGGAAGCATTTTAATGATATTGACTTTATAAGTATGCTTAGAAATCATGTGGACACTATTTTTTTTTTTTTTTTTCAAATATACTTTTTTTGTATATACTCTCACATTTTCTGGAATTTGTAGTGCAAATTTTAATTGCTTGAACACAACGGACAAAAAACTGCAAAAGTCATAAATGGTGGCTTTCCATGCTTAGCGAAGTGCTGAACCTTGCAGTGCTCATTTCAAYGAAAATGAGTACATTTTCACTGATATTTTGGTATTTTAAAAGTTCGTCTTACTAGAATGAACTCAACTCACTGAAACACACATTTCCATTGTCAAAATCTATTTTATTGTCCTTGTAACTGTCACACTGATTTAGTACGCATACCAATTTGACAGCGCCAAACTGAAATTCGCAGCTTGAATTATTGTTTTAGCATGAAAAGGTCAATGTGACATTTTTAGATCATTTCATTTTCAACAATCCAACAAAAACAAAACTCATATTTCAACGTATTTCAACTTTACTCAAGCCGCTTTGCAAATTTATTTGTTTTTTAATTATTTTTGAATTCATTTGACCATTTTATTTTGATTTATTTTCTGACCAGCTATATGCAGTTATATATATTCCAGTGTGTACGTCTATATGCTATACTAAATRTGTGAAATTAATTTGCACAACTGATATACTAAATTCGCTCAAACACAACAACAATGAGGCTTATACTTGTATGCTTCACTTTTTCATCATGCAATTTTGTGGTGRAACTATCAGCAGAAAATCTTCCAAAATATTAAAAAAAATGTGTAAGTAAAAGATTTTAAATGACAAAAATAATTAACAAGTTCTCACAATCGATTGAGGTTATATTTGTGAAGTCAAAGTTTAAAGTTTGATATAAAGCAAATCGATAAAATTGCAATTGCCGAGACAAAAGACTCACAAGTATAATTTTGGTTAGGCAAAAAGGTCAATCCTGACAAGGTACTTACTTGGGCAACTTAGAACGCCGTTCCTTTTTGTTACCTAAAATGAGCTATATATAGAATCATAACATCCAATCGACTAAGCACTTTAAGCACTCACAAATTTATTGAGGCGGTCAATGTTAGTTTCGGGTATGTATCTTGGTTCGCCGAAGGTAAAACCGCCGAGATGTCAGTCAGTCTCAGCTGTTGCAAATCCTGAATAATSATGGAGAAAGGAAATGAAAGCCAACATGTGCCCATCTCCATACAACTTTGAAACTTCCATCTGTAGGATGTTTAAACTTACCTCATGAACGCATTTTGGATAATGTTAAATTTGGATAAAATTGGACAGATACTCATTTACTAACTTTAGGGGTACAGCTAGTGACCTCAGCGCCACTATTTCCACTTGCTGCACTATGTAGCAGTACATCTATCGACACTCTGATAGCAGCCACTTTTGCCAGGAATAGTGCAGTTATCTGGAAGCATACAGCTAAGATTGACGAAGAGCTCAAACTCTTCCTCTAACCATCCATCCTGAAATGTGTTTCAGGCTCACAGTGTTTCTTCTTTAGCGACTTCTCCTAATCCAGTGATCCAAGCTTTCAGGAATGAAGCTGTAGGAGGAGATTATTTTGGCGTGTCCTTTTTCGGAAACCTTCATATACCGTCTTTGGACACGTTCAAGCTTCACCACAGAACATGAGTGGCTTGACTGAAGTTTTGTAGAGCCAAACCACCTTTTTTGGTGGGAAGCTCCACTTTTTCCCTATAGCTTCTCTACGGCAACAAATGTCTTCCTTACTACTTTCTCAATGTTTGGCCTGCATAGAAGCTGGATGAACCCTATATATACCACCCAAACTACAGGTTCAAGACGTGAGCATCCAAATGAGGGGAGAAGCGCGACTGGGAACTTATACCTCCGGGTAAATAAAACCTTTTTATTTTTACGTGCGTTGACGGCAAGCTGCTTCTATTCACCCCGTTTTATATTAACTTTGGTTAGCTCGCAGATGGTAATTAGAAATTTTCCTTAAAATATAGGGACAACGTGGTACAAACAAATTTGATTTAAGAATTCGAATGAGTTCATTCTAAGAATAATGTGATTTATTTTAATGCTAAATGCAGATTTTACTAACCCGAAAATAAAATAGTAGAATAGTAGCATAGGAATCAGTTAGTCWTAAGCCACAAATAAACCGTTTTAGCCAAATTTCAACTCGCCTTTAGCGCTTACGTCACTATGAAAATTAAATCGGTATTTGATATATATATATTGACATTCGCTTTCAAACAGCAAATATGTACAAACCACACTCGCATATCTAGCAGTGCCTTCGCATGCCTTGGTTCCAGCTTTAAACAAATTAAAAAACTTTCCATTTTATCAATTAAGCTTGTCACTTGCCATGCACCGCTACGATAGAGGAATAGCCGAAGCGAAAAATTCCAATCATTGCGATGTTCATCACAACTGCATGGGGAATATTTTCTGAATATTTTCGGAATTTCTGCAACAAAAATTCTAGCCAAAAGTTAGACACATAATTGAGCTGCTGCACGCCTGTTTTTTG
>NW_017537419.1:77328-80216 GCF_001853355.1 Bactrocera latifrons
GTCCTGGTCAATCCTTTCCATAATTTCATCGACTTATTCAACGACAGATCGACCAGAGCAAGGTACATCTTTTACTTCAAAATTTCCAGAACAGAGCGAACGAAATTGTTGTGCTAGACGAACTGGTACAGCATCGTCTCCGTAAACATCACAAATTTCATTTGTGGCTTGCGTGGCATTCTTCCCTTTTTTGTACAAAAATTTCAAAATATAGCGAATTATTATTTTCACTCATTTTTTAAAAGCCGTAACTTTTTTTCAACTTCCCGAATTTGAGAATGAAGCTTAAAATCTCACCTTTACAACACTATACGATATGACACAGTGTTATTGTATACATATATTTTCCATGTATAATTTTTTTTTTCTAATAAGCTCTCCAAACAATACCACTTATAAAAAAATATTATACTGTTGAGCTTTAGTTAGTTTTATTAAACAGCAGTCAAGCGCTTGCAAAGGATTTTCCAATAATATTAAACAAACACATACACACATGCCTACAATACTTCATSCGCTTCATCAGTCAACTAATTGACTGGTTTTGTGTGACTATTTTCACAAGGTTTTGAAACGAAATCCTTCCAGCCATACAAATACACTTGCACACACGCATACATACACGCCAAACCAAAAGTCATAGGTAAATAACTGCATTTTTGTTTTGAGTGCTTGCGATATTTGCCTTTGTGCTTATAGAAAGTGGTTCTCACTGGCACACACACACACACACATATATAATCACGTTACTATAGTTTACAACCCTACAGCCAATTTATTGTTGTTGTTGTTTTTACCTGTTGTTATTTTTTCTCGCAAACTCATTCACCTCACAGGTTGGAGTGTGTGTTTACACTCGCATGGCAAAAGCAAACAAAACAAAAGCATAACGGTATTTGAGTAAATACGAGCAGCATAAAAGCCGAGCCTCAAGCTGTCATTGGTTGCACTTGAAAGTCGTTCAATAACAATTGAAAGGATCTGAAGAGCTTTTCACACAAAAGTGTTGAAAAAACAAAAATAAAAGCCATGCGCCTATAACTATTAGGGTGGTGGTAAATAATTTAAAAACCGTCAWAATAAAAACAAAAATATAATAATAGGAACAAGAGTGATAATAATACTAAAATATAATATAAATAATAAAATGTAAATTTTTTCGTTAAAATTCTAATGATAGAATATGAATTGTCTTGAAATTATGTATGCCGAATGCAATGCTGGAGTTAAAATATAAAAAATTATATTTAAAAGTCTCTAAAACGTGGGTTATGATAAGTAAGGGGAGAATTTTTAAGTTTTTGAGACAAAGCCGAATATCGAAGACCAAATGTATCTCGCCCTAATGTAAGTACTTTTTCCGTAACTACAATACAATCGTGAAAAGTTAAGCTTGGAATAAATACAAATATACCGTGTTAAAAGAAATTTAAAAATAAATTGATTGCTTAAAACCTGGAAAATATAAAGATTTAATTCGGTTTGTATGGCGAGTACATGCTATAGTGGTTCCTATCGAAGACTTCAGCATAACCTTTGGAAAACAATGTCTGCCAAATTTCATGAAGATTTCTTGTCAAATAGAAAAGTTTTTCATACAAGGACTTGGTTTTGGTCAATCGGTTTGTATGGTAGCTATATGCTATATGCTCGGATCTAAACAATATATTTAAAGATTATGGCGCTGCTTTGCGGAATAGTCTGTGTAAATTTTTATGAAGATATTTTATCAAATAAAAAAGTTTGCTCTACAAAAACATTGTTTTGAACGATCGGTATGTATGGCAGCTATATGTTATAGTGCTGCGATTTGAATAAAATATTCAAAAATTGTAGCGCTGCTGCGGAGAATAATTCTTGTAAATTTTTCATATATGTATATTAATACTTCCTACACCCTAAAGGACACCTTCTCGGTCTTACAAACTTGTGGCAATCTTAATATATTCTGTTAATACTGGGTATACTTGTATTTACATATCAGGGAACCATCAATAAGTATAAAATTTTACTTAAGAGAATTACCAGAATTTTTTTTATAAAGACAAAAATTCGTCGAAAGCGAAAAAAGCGACTTTCAGTTAATGTGGCACAATTAATAACCACTTAAATATAACTTTGCGAAATTAATAAATAATTACCTGGAAATGTGTGAATATGGCGGCGGCGCAATTAGTCGCATTTTATTTAAAAGGAAAATATTTGTCTATTAATTTATTTTAATTGTCAGCAAATGCGAGTTTTTTTTTTTTCAAAAATGTATCTAATTTACATATAGAGTGATATTGCAAAGCAATAGCAAGCAAAAATAAACGCTAGGCTGTAAGTTGGTGTCTGAAAAACAGAAATTTACATGTCAACAAAATTACGAATTCCAAGCGAAATGCAACTTACTCGTGGAAATCAACTTTTTTCGCGCACAAATAATGCGCGACGCAAAAAAAAACGTTGCATGCGACAAAATAGTGGGAGTTAACAAGTGCGGATGCGTGAATTTGCATATCCAAAACGAAACAAAATCGAATTCTATTATGAAGAGAAGAATGCGAAATAATTTTGTTGATTCCAAATGCAACTAAAATAAATTCTGTTTTTTAACTTTTAATATAATTTAAATTTTATTAGAGAGTGAAATGAATTATTTTTATTAATAATCGAAATAATTTTTTCGGTTTTATAATCCTTTCAATTACATAGTTGGTGAGTGATAACACTGAGCCAATAGGTAACTTGACGAAATTCAAATATTCCAAAAATATTCGCAGATTGCTTTGTTCTATATTATATTATATTTTATTGTTTCTGTGTTTTTTTTTTTTTTTTTTTTTTTTTTTTTTTTTTTTTTTTTTTTTTTTTTTTTTTTTTTTTTTTTTTTTTTTTTTTTTTTT
>NW_017537419.1:80801-89881 GCF_001853355.1 Bactrocera latifrons
GTAAAATTGCCATTTTTAATGCAATTTATTGTGGTTAAATACATGTAGTTACAATAATAAAGGCTTACATGTAATAAAAAAAATTGTGCGTGAGACTTTTCTAAATATTTATTAATATTAAATTTAAACTAGTTTTCATTCAAATATCTTTTAAAAAATCAATTTTCAATATAAAAGTTAACTCACGCGTTATTTTTAAAAGCAAATGAAGGGATTTAAAAAGGACATCTTTAGTTAAATAGTTATTTTTAATGCAATTTATTGTCGTTAAATAAATATATATATATTTTGTTTAACAAAAGCTTGCATGCAACAATAAAAAAATGTTACATGCGATTGATAAATAGCTTCTTTAAAGCAATATTGTTGAAAACAAAATAAAAAAAGTATATCTAATTTTTGGTTAATTGTTAAATACAAAATTTTTTAATGTTAAATCTAATGATTAAAAATATTACATGCGATTTTTACCAATTTTTCTTTATTGAAATAAACACCGCTTATGTGATTATAATAGAGTTTACAACAACAACAAGTTGACAAACGTTATTTAACCAATTTTTATTCGAATAAGGAAATTCGTAGCATGCAATTTTTTATTATACCAGTCTGAAGACATTTCTTTTCAAAAATGTCTTTTGCTCCATAACTTTTTTGAGAGATACCTTAAAATATTGTTGAAGAACAACTTCAATAAGAATATATCATGTGATATTTTTTCTAAATCAGATGATGTATTTCATTACACACCTCTTTGCATATGGCGCCATATTTTATTTAATTAACTGTGCAAATTATTGCTAAACACTACTTATATATACATAAGTATTTTATATCATGTGATTTTTTTTATAAAAACTTTAGATTTTAAAGATAAAAATTACTATTTGTTTCCCACACATTTTCCCACACATTCCCACAAAAAGCTTTCTCTGGTCAGGCAGTAACCCTCCTAAAGCAATCAATCATCAACTTTTATAGCAGCGTTGATAACCTACTCCTTGCTTTTTCAACTTTGCGCTTAGCCATGAAAAAGCTCACACACAATATTTCCATTATATAAAATATATATGTATGTATATAAAACGTACAYACATATGTATATACGCACACATGCTCTCAGCATTACTAAGTTAAGTCCACACTCACTCAACAAAAGCAACAACCGTATAAAATTATTATTATTMAAAAAAAAGCCAAATGTCAACGCATTGCGGTACTCGGTACTCGGCATTAACAAACCAACAATGCCATTTCATATTTGACAGCTGAATATTTCATTAAATTGTGGCGTAAAATGAAAATATCACAAATGCTATTATGCCTGGTCTACAAATAGCAGATATTTTTTACAGAAYTGCCTTTGTTTTGCGGTCCCCAGCGAAAATGTTATTAAATTAACGGGAGGGAATGTCAAACCTTCAATATATTATTGTATTATATATTATCATTAGTTTAGCTGGTTGCTTAGGGCGTATGAGTAACATTTCGCCAATTTATTGCAACTTTTTCTCCCAAATCAATTGTAGCGGGATTTCATTTCGGTCATTTTTAACATGTCAGAATTTCACATTTTTTATTGAATTCTATAATGTTTACAATTTCATCATTGGCAGATTTACGCTAGGACAACGTTTACAAACTATTCAATTTTATTAATAAAATAATCATTCTCTAATTTCAACTTTTCATGCGCTTTTGCCATTTTGTGGTCGTAATAATTATCCATCTAAGCACGCTATTCGTCGAATTATTGAAAACTTTGAGCGCACATTTTCCTTACATAACGTTCAAGTGTCAATAAGACAAAGAACCGCTCGAAATAATGGAAATATTGCTGCCGTTCATGCAAGTGTCACTGAAGATCACAATTTGTCGCTTTTAAGAAGTTCTCAAGAATTGGAACTATTTCGAACCACAACCTAGTGGATTTTGAGAGAAGATTTCGGCTTGCTTCCATGTAAACATGTTCTCATTCAAGAAATGATGCCAATGGACCACCGTAAACGTACTTTTGTTTTTTTTGGCCTTGGAACAACTTGAAAACGATTTTTATATGAAAATCACCTACTCACTTTCATGTGATGGCTGCGATAAACAAACAAAACTGTTGATTTTAGTGTGAAGAAAATTCACAAATTATTCATGAACAACCATTAGATTTACCTAACTTGACAGTTTGATGTGGTTTTTGGTCTGGTGGAACCAATGGTCCGTAGTTCTTTCGAAATGAAGCTAGTAACAAAGTAACTGCCAATGAAGAGCGCTAAAGATCGAAGAAAACCAACTCTTTATGGCCGCAATTGGATGAAGTGGCTCTTGACAACATCTGGTTCCAACAAGGTGAGGCTACGTGTCACACAGCACTTGCAATTCCCGAAATGTTGCGAGAAAAGTTGGGAGAATCGATTAYTTCAAGAAATTGTGCCATTAACTTGCCTCCAAGAAGTTGTGATTTAAAACCATTAGACTACTTTTCTGGGGTTATTTGAAGTCATTGGTCTTTAACAATAAACCAGACAAAAATTATATTGGATAAGTGAGTAAAGCAGTGGACTGCATAGTTTCAWTACATGGGTTACTTTCAAATATATGAGCTACTTTGATTAAAACAAAAAGGCTTYCAATATTTCCGAGCCGCTGATTATAATARTAATTATTATTGCTGGTCTAGATTCAAGGGATGCTAGAAATGGATAAAGAAAATTCAGTACTTTTTCCAGCCCTTTTTAATGAAAAAAAAAATCGGGTAGGCAAAACAGTTTTCTAGCGCTCTTTTTTTTTTAACTCCAAGGCTTCAAAATGGTTTGACATTTATTGTATTTTTTCGAAATTGGAATCGAGTATCGAAGGTTATGGGCTTATGAAACACATTTAGTTGAACTTCACAAGTTCTGAACATATGGTACACATCAGGTTGATGGGCAAAAATGAAACGTCTTGCAAAAAGTCTATTGTCTCTAGTGTGCAAATAAAGTCCATATGTCGAATATATGAAATCCAGTGATTACGGCTAACTTTTTCAGAAAATATTGGTCAGTTTGCGAAATTTCTTTACAAAATTAATTGTATAACATTGCCTCAAAATAATTTGGCCCGGAATTAAAAATCTATAAAATCGTTTCAGTACTTCTKTTAGCCGAACCATTTGCCTACAGACATTAGAAATGTGGTTGGCACAAATTGGAGACATTCATTGACTCTTTATTGATAATTTATTTGTCTTTAATAAAATAAATTATAAGACATTATTAAGTCTTTCTGAAACTCTCTCTCTCTCTCTCTCTATTTCTCTCTCGCTCTCTCTCTCTCTCTCTCTGAGGTCTTCTCCAAAATCCAAACTTTAAAAATATTTATTTTTATATATTGAACTTAGGGGACACAACTCGTTGAAACTGAAAAGATATGAACTATAAAGTGTTTCCGTTGAATCTCAAAAATTGTGAACTTATGAAACACATTTCGTTGAGGTTCAGCGAATTATGAACATGTGAAACAGGTAACAGGTTGAACGACCAAACTAAAACATTTTTTATGGACTTGTGATGCACGATRAGTTCAAAACAAGCGAAAAACGTACAAACTTAAATTCGTAATTCACAAAATTAAAATATTGCGAAATGGCACAGTGAGTTTATTCACATTGCCATACGGTGCCTGTTGCTTTCGTTCTCTGATGCAAACGAAAAACTCGATCCACCCATTCATCTATATACATATGTATTTTGTCAGTTAGACATTGTCTGCATTATGCATTATTATTGTTATTATTATGATTAGAATTGCATATTTTAGCATAAGAACAAAACAAAATTGTTGAAATTAGTTCGGCCCATCATTTCAGGTGAACATCCGGAGGCGATGCAAACCGGCTCATCCGGCTGTCAGTTCAGYTGGCTAACAATTTTCCTGCTCGTCGCCGTCGTGCTCGGCTATCAGCAGCAAAGTTTCGTACTCAATGCAGCGAGCGTAGTCGGCACAACAAGAACAACAATAGCAGCAAAATCAAATGTAAGCGAGAGTGTTGTTGGTGCAGCACACAAAAGCACAACGACAAGAACAATAACAAGAGCAAAAAGCACAGTTAACCGTCAATTGCCGCATATAACGCAAACAATGGCTGATGTAACTGTAGCAACAACAACAACAGAATCACAAACAACAACTGCAGTGCACAAAGACGAAATGATAGTAAAAACAACAAAAAYAGCAACAACAAAAGTAAATTTACTGGCGGCAGACATATATGCTGCACTTGCAATGACACAGATTGCAATACCGGATCAACGAAATAGTAGCGGCATAACAAAGAAAGAAGCTGCAACGACTGTTGCACGCCTGGCAACAACAACAACAATGCCAAACTTGCCTGCAACCATGGCAACAAGTTCAAGTGTGTCCGTAAAGGACTCGACTGCTTCCATTACTTTGCCAAAAGCAACAACAACAACAAAGAGTTGCTGCAATGCAAGGAATATGCCCACCAGCGCAAACGCGAAGAGTCACAACGAAACGACCGCCGGCAATGCAACTACCCAGTTCCAGCGCACACAAGCAAATAGTAGAGGCAGCGCCACGACCACCACCTGCGGCGTCAGTGTGCGAAGCATTAAGCCCAAAATCGACTGCAATAATATGATAAATAAAACTATGACCAAAAGCGACAATGCAAATTTCGCTCACTTTTGCAACAGTAGCAGCAACAACAATAGAAGTAGCAACAACAACAACAGTAGGCACACTGCAACAGCGACTACGGACAGCAACAACACTGTGAGCAGCCATCATACGATGTGCCACCGCGACGGCTATGACGTCAGATGATGCGTTTGTGTTGCTGGACAGCGGCCCGTGCATTGATAACGGTAGTACTCGGAATGTTAAATAGACAAATTTCATTTCAATGGCAAAATAGTTCGGTCACAAAGCGATAGCTGCGTAAATTGCTTGGCATTTATGAGGTAACAACAACAACAAACACATCGCCGTCGGCTCATGCCGTAAGAGCGTATGCATACTTTTTAGTGAGACTGTGTGCGTGTATGTGGGTGTGTCGTAGTAGCCTGCAATTGTTTTATCTGCCAATACTCAAGAGCGCACTGAGCACCGTTGTCATTCACAATGACACTTTCCATTTTCGACGACAGATTTTTAACAAAAATTTTTATTTCGAGTTCGATGCTTGGAAATTGCAAGAAAAAAACTAATAATAATAAATATAAAATACAAAAAAAAAAATATGCAAAATTTTCATACCAACTAGACGGGACTGCTGGCATGCACGTGCGCGCACACACATACAAGTGTATATGTGAACTGTTAGTCAATAAAATTCTCGAGCTGTAAGTGAAAAGTTAGTATAATTAAATTAGAATAAAAAAAAATTAGAATAAAAAAAAGATAAATTAATATGAAGCAAATATTAAGAGAATATTATATTATATTTAGTATAGCTTCTAATATGAGCGTTGAAAGTGCGTAAAATGGCGACTGTTTTCTAAAACATAATATTTATTTAATTTATGAAATTTAATTTGCTTGAAATATCATTTATTTCGACACTACTTTTTAATTTTGAATGCTATGCCCAGTGTGATTAAAAAAATATATATTTATTTATTTGTATACTTCGATAGGATATAGATTTAAAAATAACATATTGAAATTTCAAATCGACGTCTTAATTACATGGGTTTACGGGTTTCAAATAATCGTTTTTTTTTTTTTTATTGTCCTTTTCAATTTCACAACACTTATAGAATATTGTCTCAGAGATATAGTCTTCAAAACTTGTGCGCTCGAGGCAAAGTGCGCCATCTTTAAACACGTTTTTCTCGAAACTTTGTTTTTTAAGTCGGTTGGCAAAATTTCTAGAGAACTATTCAACCGATCTTCGTAAAATTTGACACAGGTCTTTGAGTTACAATTCTTAAAGAGTTGGACGTCGCGAAATTTTGAGTGAAATTTTCATATTTTTATGAAAAAGTGCCAGGCTAAAGGCCAGCTTTCAGTTGTTTTCCTTTCTCAAAATTCTAAGTTAAGATTTTAACTAAAAGCCGTTTTATTTTCCTTTATATAATCGTGTAAGAAGCATTATCAGTTTTTTTCAGTATATTAAGTGTAYATGTATTTTTTAAAATAAGAATTTTGCAGACCAAAAACGACCAAAACTTTCTTTTTTCCTAAACTCCGCCGTTTTGCCAATTTTTGATTTTTTTTTTCCTTAGGACATTGTGCGGACATTATTTYCAATTAATACATTTTTCTTTCAGATTCACGGGAGCAGTGGAGACTAGCTTTTCCAATGCCGTCGGAGATCGCTCTTAACTACAAAAATATTGGATTTTTTCCAAAAATTTCATTGTGAATTCTTGAAATATGTATAAATATACCCCCACAATTTCAGAGGAATCGAGAGGATGCTATTTTTATTCCAACAAATACTTTTTTAGGCTGTGATGGGCGCTCTCTTTCTTTGTCTACAAATGCGTGTTGCTTCACTCTTCAACTCGACAGGATATTCCTGGTGTATTCCCTTAAAACGCAATCCTTAATACTTTTGCCATGGTCGTCATCAAAAGGGGGCTTTTCTGCTGTTCCATGTTCCCACTCTCAAGTGAATGGCGCTAAGAGCATTTTCCTCACTTGCGTGAACTTCTACACATGGTTCCGTCCTCTGCGAAGCTTGTAATAGCCCCAAGAAAACATCGTTAAAAGCAGTTTAAGAAAGAGTAAAGGAAAACCSTACAGAATTCTTATGAGCGATACTTTACAGGATTTTTAGAGAATTATATCATAGAATTGAACCATGCATCTAAAGTATTTTCCGAAACATGTGGCAACTAAGTGTAGAAACTTTCAAATTCCAGCAAACGTTAATTAGTCCTCCACTTATGCAAACAAATGCAAGCCTTCCACATTATTGCGTAGAAGTTGGCGTAAAACTGAATAGCCGCAAGCAGCCGCAGGTGAAAGCCTAAACAGTGTTTACTAATAATCACTTAGAAATGTGTACAAACCTGCTGATTAATTGATTATTTGTAAATAGGACAAGGAGCAATAATTATTATTTCCAATTTTCAAATTTCCAATTTCAAATAGCCTACARGACGCACACTCATACAAATGTCTTGCTGTGTTGCAACAACAACTTACATTTAAAATTAATGAATTTTCATAAAATCAACTTAATTGTATAGACTGTAATAATATTTACAAAAAGCAAACCAAATTCTTGCGTTGATTTATTAAATTCCAAGTCAAATCTGCCAATAATAATTATATAAGCATGAAATAGTAAAATATTTGTATATGCCAAATCCTGAAATCTCCTTAATAGTCAATGCAGTTATGTTGCACATTATGTGGCATTAAAATCAATATACCACATGAGTATTTTGGGTAATTCGAAAAACGAAATATTGAATAATTAAACCGACTGTGTTGGATGGGCGAACATAACCTCAATTTGTGTATTTGAGATTATCCATATATGCATGTGATTTTACACAAGTATATATAATCACCTAAAATACTAAACAACGTATCTTCAAAAAATCGAAATTTAGTTTTTTTATTGCTTACGATTCACTATATCATATTACATTTTCAGCTTCAGATATAGCCAATATATAACCATATTATAACCAAGAGGTAACCATTTTATACCCAATACATAACCAAAACTCGAATTTTGTTTTAATAGGAGTGGATGGTTTCTACTATATCGTTTTTCTTTCGCCTGTAAACTTRTGGAAAGTGATGTTACGTCATTTTACATTTTCGGTGACGATATATAGGTATGTATGTATTTTCATCGACATTGCATTATTTGATTTGATGCCTTCGCTGGCCCTTTACTGCATCAAATAAATGTGTCTAGTACACACCTCCCGATGGAATCATTTAACAATGACTGCTGCAGCTCTGTTATTAGGTCAGAATTTATCAATGAGCAACATGCCTTAAATATGCATACTTATAAGCATTTGTAGCTAAATGTAATTAGTTGAGCTCAAAATAAGACGAGGAGAGGAAGACAGATTTGAACTGAGATATTAAATACGAAAGCCAACAATATAGATGGAAACAGAGCTGTAGTTTAAATGGCGATTGAGCGCAAATTTTAAGTACTTTTCATGAAAACCAAAAAAATTCAACCACAGATCAAATTGATTTGGGCCTAACGCTTCAAGTCAAATTAAAGTTATTTAAATTAAAAAAAAAGAGTCGAAACGTTCATTTCTGCTACACCGAATCTACAAAATCACTCACAGATGGCTTTTGTAAAGTCTAAAAGGGTACAAAAAGATCTCAATCCTGATGTTAATCGACGATTTTGTATGACAGCTTTATGTTATATGGGGTCAGATCAGTTACAGACGGTTGAATGGACTCTCTCTGGATTTTACAGACTTCATGGCCTTGTTCAAGGTTAAATTATGGATATTATGTTTAAGGTTTGGTTTCCAGTTTTGGTTTAGATTTGTGAAAAGAATGYGTTTAAATGCGGTGGAACTGAAATGCAGGCACTTTCACAGAAAAAATTTTCATGTAGTGAACATAAGGAACACAACTCGTTTCAACTCAAAMAATATGAACTTAYGAAACACTTAACGTTGAACCGCAAAATTAGTGAACATGTGAAATAGATAACGTTGAATGACCAAACTAAAACTTTTTTTTATGGACTTGTGACATACGATGAGTTCAAAACAAGCGAAAATTCGAAAAACTTATATCCGTAATTCACAAAAATAAATTATGCGATATGGCACAATGAGTTTATTGCCATTGCTGTTGTTCCATTATTTTTAAAATTTAAATATACAATTTGATATTATCAATTTCATACAATATTCAATAAGCAMTTTTCACAAAGACCACAAAGTTATTAAAAAAAGCAGTGTATGCTATATAAAATGCTCAGCTCTCACAAGCCAAGCAGAAATAATAAGTGGCAAATAATGTGGTCAAGAAATGGCAATTTAACATTTGCATTGTTATTTAAACAAAATGGTTATTCAATAAAAATATTTACCCAATTTATTATGTATAGCAACAATAATATAACAACCGAG
>NW_017537420.1:0-1841 GCF_001853355.1 Bactrocera latifrons
AATTCCCTGTAAAAATTTTCTATGGAAAATACACTAGAATCGTTAGTTATGATCTTTAAATTCCAACAGATCAGAGATATTTTATGGCATCGCTTTGACTTTAGGCGCRTATTTCTCAGAATTGTTGTATCATACTAAAAATTTTTTTGAAATACCTTTTGTTTTTGTTGTTTTGGAAATACCTTTTTGTTATGCACAAGACATACGTTAGCTATGCGCTAACAAATGTATTTGTTATCCGTAACAAACCGTAAAGAGAATTGATAACGAATGTACTTATTCTGTTAGTACAAGCCAGCATGCGATATTTTTCTTTGGTTAGAGCGGGAAAAGTGGTGATGTTCTACTTTCTTGTTCTCTTACAACGCAGGTTTCCCAGTCTTAATATACTGTTGTATTTATATAAATTGTTTTCAATATATTTGAAATTTTCTTAAACTAACTCAGAATCAGAGTCGAATGCTTTTATTTATAAATATTAACTATTTTTATTAGTTTGATTTCAGTTTTGATATTTCATATTATGAGAAATTATTATGGAAAAGCAAAAGAGAATAGCTGATTTCTACGTTATTACTGCGAGCTCAATTTTTGACAAATTTGGTTCACGGACGCAACTAAGGAAGGATGGAGCGGAATTGTGCTATAAGGTTTATGGCATACTAACTGTCAAATCTATTGTCGTTGCAAAACCTCTATGTGGGAATTTGTAATCATAACATAATCATTTGCAAAATGACGTCGAGTGGCCAAGTTTGAGCTGATATATTACATATTCTCCTGAACCGTTTAAATTTTCATTTGGAAGAAAAATAGTATGTCTAAAATAAAAAAGTAGAAATATGATTTTTTCTACAAATTTATTTCTGGGTAAAAAGATTTCATATTTTCAGACTATAATAATTATAGTGTTACAAAAGTAGTATTAAGTTTGGTACCACTTGTATTTGTATAGCTATATGCATCCCTTATTATAAACATGGGCGCCGCGGTTGACTGTTTGTTTACTTATAACATGAATATATGGAATGTATAGCATTATTTTATGTGTTTGTCTTGCTGTATGCATTCCTTATTATAAACGTTGAGCACCATGGTTGTCTGTTTGTYTACTTAAACAATAGCTGTATAACTGTAACGCGTCGATAATTAGAACTGTGAAGATTTGTGCTTGTCCATATTTATGCAAAATTATATGAAATAAATATTTAAATATATTTTAATTGTGTTTTTTAATTTCGTTTTTGTGTCTAGAAGTGTGTCTACAAGTGAAAATAACAAATATGAAGAAAAATACATTTAGTGCATATATGAGCCGGGGAAAGAAGGCTTTTAATCTTAGTGAAATTTGTGAAAATTTGTGAAAAAGATGTAAATTTTGATGGTGATCCTGATGTGGAGGGATGCAGTTTACTAAGCTCCCTTGATTTTTCTTCAAATTGCAGTGATAGGAATAATAGTGATAGCGAAATTTTAAAAGTGATAGAAAATAATTCATTTAGTTTAGAATTAAAAGCTTGGGCTTTGAAAAATAGGGTGTCCCATAATACAATAACCGATCTTCTGCAAACGTTGCGAAAAATAGGTTACACAGATTTTCCTCTAACGGCCAAAAATCTTTTAGATACCAGCCGAAAAAAAGTAAATATTCAAATGATTCCAAGTGGATTTTTTTACATGGAGGAATTCAAAATCATTTTGAGAAAAATTCATTTCCTCAACTTGAAAATAAAAATAATATTGTGCTTGATGTGGGAATAGTTTCCTGAAATTATTCAAGAATTCCAATAAAGTATTGTGGCCTATACAAGCATCCATAGTTAATTTTCCAAACGAATTGC
>NW_017537420.1:2306-6432 GCF_001853355.1 Bactrocera latifrons
CTTATCATGCAAGAAGTCTGAAGCCAATGTTGTCCAACAAATCTATATCTATATATACGGTGACCATTTAGTTAGTTACAATATACATGGTTTACTCCATTTAAGTGACTGTACCAAGCAATATGGTCCTCTAGACAACTTTTCCGCTTACAAGTTTGAAAATCATATGCAATATTTAAAAAAACTTATAAATAGACTCAATAAAATCCTCCAGCAACTACATTTAAGGCTAGAAGAAAGAAATATTCCAGACTTCACTTGCAGTAAAATATCCAAAATTAATTCGTTTAATATTGATTTTAAAAAAGAAAAAGACTTCTATTGTTTTAGTCAAAAATTAGGCCCTATAAAAGTTACAGGCATAACGGAGGAATCTGGTATTGCAACTTCATCGGCACATTGTTGGAATCGTCATCCGGTTTAGGTATTTTGTTGGCAGATAAATTGGACCCACATTTGTTTAAAATAGAAGAAGACGATATAATTTATAAATATTTTTCTATTCCACATGAGAGCAAGTTTCTTCTAATTCCGATTTTACATCATCTATTTCATGAATTTTGAAATTAGTATTTTTCACTGTAATTATTGCATTGTCCCGGTGGTATTTTATTATATTATGTTAAGTTATTTAAAATGAATTTTGATGCTGCCAAATTTTTATTTCTTAATCAGATGAAGTCACCAGCGCTTTTTGATGACACCTATTTGAAGGAATGCCCAAAAACGTTGAAAAATATCAAGCGTTTTTGAGATGCGAAAAAATATGTACTGGGAATGTGCGAATAATTAAAAGGCTAATTGCCTGTCACGGGAGCGAGAATATAATATTCCGATAAATTAAAACCACGTCCGTTCGAATTCACGTTCACTTTGCAGGAGAGAGTTCTTTATTTCTTAATCTAATTGCTAACGGCTGAAACTAGTGGTAATATAATATGTATTAAAATCATTCTCAACTTTCGTTAAATATTGTAAGAGATTATGGTAAGTATTAAGGTCAGTAAAAGATTGGTATTATGAGTGCATTATTAAGGTAGGTATTTTACAGTAGACTTTCTTAATTTAATTTTCAATAATTCAATATTTTATAATTTTTAGAATTCAATTTTCTTACTTTTAATTTTAGGTTTAAATATACGTATATATCTTGTCACTTGACGTAACACCGGCCACCATGACAGGATCAGACTCCTTCAATATTCAGTGGAATCACGGCCAGTTTGTGGATGTGACGCTTAACCGTGCCTGTCTTGGTTGCTACGTCTGCGACCCGCACCTTGCCGTCTTGCCCTTCGACGGTTGCGACGACGCGCCCTAGTACCCACTGCTGCGGCGGCTCGTTGTCTTCGTGGACGAGAACGAGGTCGTTGAGCTGCATATTGCGTTTGGGGTGCAGCCACWTGTTGCGCTCCTGAAGGCCCGTCAGGTATACTTTGGACCACTGTCGCCAGAACTGTTGCTTGAGACAGCAAACAAGTTGCCATCTCTCGCAACAACGAACTGGGTCCACTGGCACCTTCTCTGGGGGTAATGTCCGCAGGGAGCATCCTATTAATAGATGCACTGGTGTTAACGCCTCGCCGTCGTTGGGATCTTGGCTCAGAGGTACCAGGGGGCGGGAGTTGAGGATGACTTTCACTTCGGCCAACCCTGTTGCTAACTCCTGTGGTGTTTGGCGGACTTCACCGCGGCTTCCCATAATCCGCCGAAGTGCGGCGCCCGCGGTGGTATAAAGATGAAGCTGCACCCTTCGTMTACTGCGAATCTCTTCTGTTCTGGACCCATTGCTAGAAACGCCTCCTTCAATTCCCGCAGCTTGCGATCGGCGCCGACGAAATTGGTGGCGTTGTCGCTGAATATCTTCGTCGGGATTCTTCGGCATCCAATGAACCTTTTTAGAGAGAGAATATATGAATTAGAAGATAGGTCCGAAACTAATTCTAAATGTACTGCTTTGGAAGTAAAGCAAACGAAAACTGCAATATATGTTTTTACGGGTGGTCGGCCGCATAGTTTTAACGTTTTGTATATCGGACCACAAAAATCTACGCCACATATAAGAAAGGGCCCTAGTGCTCGAAGTCTTTCGACTGGCAAATTTCCCATTATTTGGTTTTGCAACTKCGGCTTGTAATGAAAACAATGTATACAGTTTCTTACGGTTCTACTGCAGGCTTCTCGGGTACCAACGCTTTAGCCCCAGCGTGGTGATTTCGAATATGCAGGAACCGTAACTACGTTATGCCGAATGTTGGACCACCTGTGCAATTTTTTAAAAACTCAAGTTTAGCTCTTCTGAAGTCAGATCCTGTCCCATGGAAAATTTTGGTGGTCGTCTGATCCATCGTAATATGTATGCGACCACATGAAGCATTTTTTTATGAAAAGAGAATTTTTCAATAAGGTCAAATATTGAATTTTTCTCAGCTGTCGAAAATAATGTAAATATATTTTTCTTCTTCTCTAATGCTTCGTCTTCTGGTGAGAGCTGGAAGTGGTTATTAATTGGTCATAATGCAGGGTCTTCTAGGAGGAACTGTGGACCGCCAAACCATATCGAATTATTCAATTCGTCCACGTTACAACCCCGAGACACTTGATCCGCAGGATTTTGTTTCGTTGGCACATGTCGCCAATGTACTTTGTCAGTCAACTCTTGAATTTCGGACACTCTGTTTGCGACTAAGGTTTGTAGTAAGGATGGATGTGTTTTAATCCAATGTAAAACAGTTTCAGAGTCTCTCCAAAATGTAATATTTTCGAAACGTCGACTCAACATAGGCGCTACTCTTGACCATAGAAGATGTGCTGCCGAGAGCTCAAGACGCGGAAGAGATTTGGTCTTCAGCGGAGCCACTCTAGAGTTTGCAGTAAGCAGCATACATTTAATACCACTRGCAGATTGGCTTCGTATGTATATACAGCATTCGTATGCCGTTATTGAGGCGTCGGAGAAGCCATGTATTTGGCAGATGGCATTCGACTCAACGTTTACGTAACGAGGAATGCTTATCGATGAGAGCTGCATTAGGTTGGCTTTAAAGTTCTGCCAGCTAGTGTCAAGGCGCAATGGAATCGACTCATCCCAATCTAGTTTTTGAATTCAAAGCCCTTGCAATAAGATTTTTACTTTGGTAACTAGTGGGGCTAGTAATCCAAGAGGATCAAAAAGGCGAGCAGAAACCGACAATATATTTCTTTTAGTGGCTCGCAGATCATTAAACTTGTCATCTAAAACAAAGCGAAACAAATCCTTTTTCGGCAACCAATGGATTCCTAACGTTTTAGTGGAACTTTTGTCATTGAAGCTTAATGACTTTTCAGTGCAATCACTGTCGAAAAAATTAGGGTGGTTCGAAAACCATTTCGTTAAGGTGAATATTTTTAATATTTGAATTACCTCACTTCTCAAAAGATGTAGCGACACAAAATTTTCGGACCCTGTTAACAAATCATCAACATAAAAGTCACTTTCATTGTATTGGCATCACTGAGAATTTGCAAACACCGTGTTGCGAGAAATGGAGCAGGCGCAGTGCCGTATGTTACGGTGTTAAGACGAAAAAAAAATAAGAAGGATGCTCTCTCCACACAAAAAGTTGACAATTTCTGTCTTCTTCATGCATAATTATTTGGCGGTACATTTTAGTAATGTCCGCTCTTAGTGCATACTTTTGCAAGCGAAAACGAAGAAGAGTTGAGTATAACTTGGAAGAGTTGAGTATAACTCTTCTTGGATGGTTGGACCTACCATTAAAAGTTCATTCAACGCACCAAAGACAACATGTAATTTGGTTGTTGTGCTCTCGGGCCTTAAAACGCATTGATGCGAAATGAAATAGTGTGGCGCACTCTTGATCTTATTGTTCGTTGGGCTCATCTGACCCAATGCTCTATATTCATTCATAAAGTCCAGATACATTTTACGAAGTTCTGGATCTTTTAATGTCCTTCTCTCCAGGACCTGAAACTGCCGAACTGCGGTTTCATAGGAGTGACCGAGTAACTTACGGTCAGCTTTAAAAGGCATTCTGACTTGAAGCCGTCCTGAAGGCAATACTTGAGTTGTATTTACGAAAAATTTTTCACACTCTTGTTGCTCTTGTGTGAATTTAATGCCATT
>NW_017537420.1:6457-10195 GCF_001853355.1 Bactrocera latifrons
TTGGCATAATGTGCTATGTAATCTGGGAGGAGAACTTCTATTACTGGCGTATTTGCCAGATACAATCCATCCTAAAAGGGTTTTCTGAAAAGTTGGCTGGTTAGGACCATTTTTAATTTGGCCAACAGCTAAAAGATCGAAAAATSTTTCAGCACCCAAAAGGATATCCACTTTTTTAGATTTGTGGAATTCTGGGTCCGCCAACTCAATATTGTGCGAAATTTTCCAGTCACTAACATTGATGTTATAGTCTGGATGATTTGCCGAAATGCATCGCATTTCCCAGAATTCCGCCGAAAATTCATAATTATTTAACCGCGACTTGACAAACGCGCTTAGTTTTGACYCCACTTTTGTATTGGAATTGCCAATTCCAATTACGCTTAATGTTTTGTGAAATTGACCTGGGAGCCTGAATCCAGCAAGGCTCTCGCAGGCAGGTACTCTCCACAGCTGGTCCTCACCTTGAAGGTGGGGCAGGCAGTCAAATGGTGATCCCTCGATTTGCACTGCTGACAAAGAGGCCCCCTCGTATTTGCTGCAACTAGCGCCGATTTGGTCCTGTCCATATTTTGTTGTTTCCCATCCCTCGCACTGCTTGTTGGTATGGGCTTCGTCCTTGAATTTGATGCTTCTTCCGCTGATAGCTGCTGGAATCTCCTACTTAGGGGAGCTTCACAGTCCTTCCACAGTGGCAGTTTGTCGTAGTCCAGCGTTTCTTCCCATTTGGATCGGGTGGCAGGGTCAACCTTTGTCAGTACTATGTGTATAATAATAGCGTTTGTTATATGTTTCTCATCGCCAAGCGATAGCAATGAGTCATACACCGCTGACACTTCGTCAATCATTGATCGCAATGAAGGAGCGGATGGCTTTGGGATTGTTGGCARCTCAAAAAGTTTAGATATTGTATTGAAAAATATCAAGCATTTATTATCACAAACTTTTTTGAGATTTTCTAACGCTTTCGGGTAATTTTCATCCAACATCTGAAACGCTTTGACTGTTCCCAAAGCCTGTCCAGATAGACAATTAACCAATTGGTTATATTTTTCAATATCTGGAATATTTGGATCCTTATGAACCAAGCTCTCGAACAAACTCATAAAATTTTTGAATTCTGAATATTCTCCCTTGAATTTCGGCAAATTCATTTAGGGAGCCTTGAGCTGTGAGTAGCTACAAAAAATGTTTCGGCAAGCGGAGTTTTATTTTTCGCTAAAATTGACTTAATTACTCTCTAACTCATTCCAATTCTATTGGATCTAAAGACATAGTATTTTCGAAAAGGCCTGTTTTAATGCGCAAAATACTACTTTTCGCAACCGTTCTTTGACGTCTTAACGATTTTAAGTCCGTCAACTCCTTACTTGGAGACAGGCTTGCGAGAGTTGGCTTTGGCTTGCTCATTTTGCCTTATATAAGTTGGCTACAGATATATTGAGAATCGACAACGAAAACGAAAAAATACATAAATCGATTTCCAAAATACACGAAAGCCAAATCAATAAAGTATGAGAAATGACCAATAGCAATAAAGGTTGGCAACAAATATATTTGGAATCGGTAACGAAAACGAGAAAGGATAATATCGATTCCCAAGTGGCGAAAGCCAAATTAAAAAAAAGAGCAATAGCACAATAAGAAATTTAATCGGAAAATGTCCGAACGAAAATCGACAAAAATTGCGAAAAACCGACCGATAATTGTAAAAGTGGATCGATAAAATTGCGAAAAATATAATAATTTAATTTTGTAATTAAGAATTTTTCACCTTTATTTTCAAATAAAGGGCTACCGCAAAATCCCAAAATCCCTTATTCACTTTGGCTTCGTACGTATATRTAGAAGTATGTATTAATATAAGTATATGTATATGTATGTGTATGTACAATAAATACAATACAATATAATAAATCAATATAATATAAAGTGAAAAGGGAGAGCCAAAAACTGAAAGTGCACTTGTTTTGTTGTAGTTTGCTTTTTTTTTGCACTGCTTTCAGTAATTCGCACTCGTTACATGGTGCGTCGGTTGTTTGCCGGCGCTTACGTCTCTTTGGCACAGGATGTAGCGGCAGCTCATTTCCACGACGGCAGCGTATTGATGGCAGCATCGTTGTGTCAGTAGCTTAGTGATGGCAGCGGCGTTGTGTCAGCAACTTAGTGATGGCGTTGATGTAGCAAAATTGGACACTTAGCGGCACTATATAGTTACGGGATTTTGTAGCGGCACTGGAAGCGGTAAGTATTAGTGGTACATACGTATTTAAATTCTCTTTTTACGCTTATCCAGGGATCACCGCACTTAAAGAAACACCTCCACTTTTAACATTTTATATATGTAAGTATATAAGTATATTAATCACTTTTCACGTTTTATTTAGGGAACGAAAATAGCTAATAAACGAAAAATTGGGAATGCGCGAATAATTAAAAGCCTAATTGCCTGTCACGGGAGAGAGAATATAATATTCCGATAAATTAAAACCATGTCCGTTCGAATTCACGTTCACTTTGCAAGAGAGAGTTCTTTATTTCTTAATCTAATTGCTAAGCTTAAATCTTAAAACTAACGGCTTAACCTAGTGGTAATATAAATATGTATTAAAACGGGGTAAGTATAATCATTCTCAACTTTCGTTAAATATTGTAAGAGATTATGGTAAGTATTAAGGTAAGTGATAGGTTGGTATTATGAGTGCATTATTAAGGTAGGTATTTTACAATAGACTTTCTTAATTTAATTTTCAAAAATTCAATATTTTATAATTTTTAGAATTCAATTTTTTTATTTTTATTTTAGGTTTAAATGTACGTATATATCTTGTCGCTTGACGCAACAACAACAACAACGCCCGTAAAAAGTAGATGTAAAATTGTCATTTTAGTTTTCAATTTATTTTTACGCATTTGTTATTGTAGAACAATTGACATTTAAACGGAAGAAATTCAACATTTCTGGTTGCTACAACTCAGAGCAACAAGGAAACAATTTGCGTATGGATGGAAATGGKAATCCAATATATTGTTAAAATGCATTTCTTAAAAATTTTTACTTTATTATTTTTACATCTTTTTCAGGTGTTTTTAACATGTTAAAAACTATTTCCTCCCAACTACAATAATTGTCTTCCAAGGTTGAAAATATGGAAAGGAAGATGGACAGCTTTTTGAAAGAAAATGTAAGTTGATGTCCATAGAACTTTTTATTGCTCTATAAGTATTCATCAATCCAAAGAAAACGTATTGTTTAGATGTTGTTGATTAGGAATTATTAAAGTATTCTCTAACTTCACTTGTTCTTTTCAGATAATTCAAAAAAGCGAAGAACTAGCAAAAAAAAAACCGTCCCCGAATGTAAAGTGCTAATTCGGAGAGTTCACCAATCAGTATGCTGACTGAGTGGCGAAGAAATCGACAACACTCAAACAGAAATTGCTTCCACCCTACCATTAACAACACTAGCTGCAGCTTTGGAAATGGAAGAAAAACTGAAGTGCGAAGAATTCGCTACAGCAATTGTTAGTAACGTATACAATTTCTTCAATAAACAATACTTATTTTGCATAATATTTTCAAATTACAGAAACAGTTTGTTTTAAGGATGAGAGATAGTTCCGACAGTATATGTGAGGTGTTGCGGCATCTGTACACTGACGAATTCCTGAGTTTGTGTAACTGGGACGGTAGGGGAGGCAAGCAACCGCTATCGAAATTTCTGTTGTCCAACATATT
>NW_017537420.1:10585-12523 GCF_001853355.1 Bactrocera latifrons
TTTATATTTTTGAGTTTCGAACTTAAGGTTGCATGAAGGCAGAGCGAGTGGTTTACCCACTAGGCTATTGTAGAATGCAATAGTCACGCTTTCCTGAAAACAGTTTTGTTAATTTATCCCAAATTTAATGAAAGTGTGGGAGAGAAGGATATAGTTTTATCACAGCAGAAAATATTTGAGCGAGAAGGTGATAAAAGATCACATGTATACAAAAGTTTTGGGAGCTTTTTTGATTCGCCCTTAAGCAAGTGATAGGAAAAAGTGACAATTAAAACAGCAGCGTGACCGGCATGTCACTAGGTAACGTGACCATCACTGTTCTAACTGGGATTATAAACATTGGGCGCCGCTGTTGTCTGTTTGTCTACTTAAGCCGTGGTAGTGCCAACGTAAGGGAGGAGTGCTATAGTGTAGACGAATTCTGAAATAAAGAGATTTTGTTAAAGTGAATTAACGGTTTTTGGTTTTATTTGTCAATCCAGAGATACGAAGCTAGTAAAGTAAACTAATACTAATTAAATTTGTAAATTTAATATGAGCAATGATATTTTGATTTATGCTTGTACAGTGGTGGTCATATACTTAGCACACTCGTACTTTTTAGAAAAAATGTTCCATAAAATTCATTTCTTTACTAAAAACTTAAATATTTTCACACATATTCATATTTCACAGATAGATTAACTTAAATAATAACATAAAGGACGATGTAATCAAAACTTACAAAAAAAAAGTAAGAATAAATGATTACTACGTTGGACACATACTTAGCACATTTCAGGTTTATCCACAAAAACTTTGGCAATCCGCTCTGAACGAAATTTTACTTCAATATTTCGCTGGAAAACCCTTATTTTTGATCACTTCAGAACATCTTTTAGCAAACACTCCACCAAACGTCTATATTATTCCACAGGTATATTCAACCTGGCACTTTTGATATTCTGCCACAATTCTTCTAAATTTTTGGGTTTTTCGCCCTTAATCCTTTTCCCAACTTCACTCCACAAATTCTCAATTGGATTGAGATCAGGTGATTGAGTTGGCCACTGCAGAAGGGGAATGCATTGCTCCTCAAAGAATTTTTTCACCAAACTCGAAGTATGTTAGGGCTCATTATCATGCATGAAGTGCCACCTTAGAGGCATATGGTCGTCGACAAATGGAATCATGTGTTCTGTTAACATGTTTTTGTAAACAAATTGATCCATTTTTGACGTTATCCTAACGATATGTCCAACACCGTGCCAAGAAAAGGCCGCCCACACCATAATATTTCCTCCTCCATGTTTCACTGTTTTTTGTGTATCCCCAGAATTGTGCTGCTGGTTACTGGGGCGCCAGACGTAACGTTTACGGTCAGATCCGAATCTACAAAACTTAGATTCATCACTCCAGAGATGTTTCTTCCAAAAAGAAAGTGGTTTGTTGATGTGGGCTGGTGCGAATGAAAGGCGTGCCTCCAAGTTCATCTTAGAAACAAACGGTTTCTTCTGAGAAATGCATCCACGCAGTCCGCCTTCATTCAAATGACGTGTTATCGTTTTAGATGAAACCTTTATTCCGTATACTGCATAAACTTCGGTATAAATTTGTTTAGAGCTCTTAAATGGGTCGTTTTTTGAAATTCAACGAATTAGATTCTTTTCTTTGGAGGTGGTTTTGCGAGGCCTATTAGCTCGCACCGCGGATTTAACTGACCCAAATTCGTCGAAATATTTAATTGCGTTATAAATGAGCTTCCTTGAACACCCAAGCGTTTCTGCAATCTGGGTTACCGACTGTCCTTCACTTCTTAACTTCACAATTAAAGCTCGCTTTTCTTCCGTGGAACACAAACCTCTAGCCATATCTAATCAGTAAATTTAAATTTAAATTTCATTCAAAACCACAGTTTTTTATTAAATAATCTCTCCCCAACAAACGTTTTTGTATTCG
>NW_017537420.1:12958-14556 GCF_001853355.1 Bactrocera latifrons
GAAAATATACATATATATATTATTTTATACTCTATTTTCAATATTTAACACAATCGTCTTAATGCTCGCGCTACTAAATTTAAAATAACCGAAATTAAAGAACCGTCGGTATACCGTCGAAATTTTCAGTGAGTTCATTGCATACTTATTAGTATGCCATATATTGCATATCATAAGCAATATGAAGTCTCAAAGTCAGTAAATATACAATGGCAGCTTCCCTGCAAAGCGGGTACATTTTAGCGACTTGTTATTGTTCACTTTGCAAACATTAAACTATTTGTTATTTTTGTTCAGAGAATGGGAAAAAAGTAACATATCGCCTTTTGATGTTAGCAAAAATTGCATGCTGTCTTTTTCTAAGTTATGACATACATATGTACATTTGTTAACAAATCTCCTTACAGTCTGATAATGGTATCAAATACTCTTGTTACCGCATTGTTACCTATGTGTTAAGCATAACGAAAACTATTTGCTACATAAATTTCTGGTAGTGTTATTAGTTTGGTTAGCAGTTTTTCACCATTACCATATAAACATGTTAGCATGTTTGTTGCCATGTGAGATATGAAAATGATCTAGCGTGTTTTACTCATTGCAGAGTATCTTTGTTTGCTTTCTACGTGGCGGGTTCYAAACCCWGCGCACAACCGGTCATGTAGTCAGAATGAACGAAAACACTCCAGCTCTATAAGTATTTAACGCAGTACTCGCCGGGGGAAGCAGATGAAGAGGAAGACCTCCACTCCATTTCAAGGACCAGGTGGAGAAGGCCGTGGCTTCGCTTGGAATCTCTAATTGGCGCCACGCCTCAAAAACTTTATTAGATTACTATAGGATAATTGTTGTAAAAGAAAAGTATTTTATTAATGAAATTTGTTATTTGAAAACAACGCTACTTATTTTTTCACTTTGCACAGATTCCCTTTCCTCATGCATTGTTTTAAAGGCAGCAGTTTGATAACCAGCAAGTAGCTGTAACTGTAAAAGAGCAATTTTACTGTTTTATTAAGCTTCTTTTGTCTAACTTTATATTATACTGATGTACGAATTAAGTGCACCAGCCTTAAACAGATATCCTGATACCACGATCAGCAATTCCCAGTCGTTTTTGTAAACTTACTTCAATTATTCTTTCCCGTCTTGTTAAGCTGCAGAAAAGATAGTTTTAAGTAASTAGTAAAGAAAAAAATCGCCTTGATATACTGCCATATATTGTCCCCTCGATTTAAAATTACAGACATCCAATTTAAAGACTTTTTTGGAACATTAGGTCTAGATTCAATGCAAAACACACAYATTGGGGTTCTTCTTCTTCTTCTTCTTAATTGGCGTAGTCACCGCTTACGCGATTATAGCCGAGTTAACAACAGCGCGCCAGTCATTTTTTCTTTTCGCTACGTGGCGCCAATTAGATATTACAAGTGAAGCCAGGTCCTTCTCCACTTGGTCCTTCCAACGGAGTGGAGGGTATCCTCTTCCTCTGCTTCCCCGCCGGGTACTGCGTCGAATACTTTCAGAGCTGGAGTGTTTTCGTCCATCCGGACAACATGACCTAGCCAGCGTAACCGCTGTCTTTTAATTCGCTGAACTAT
>NW_017537420.1:15166-28596 GCF_001853355.1 Bactrocera latifrons
GAAAGCAGAACTAATGGCGCGGGTGTTGAGGCCAATGATATCAATATCATCGGCATACGCCAGCAGCTGTACACTCTTATAGAAGATGGTGCCTTCTCTATTTAGTTCTGCAGCTCGAACTATTTTCTCCAGAAGCAGGTTGAAAAGTCGCACGATAAGGAATCGCCTTGTCTGAAACCTCGTTTGGTATCGAACGGCTTGGAGAGGTCCTACTCGATTCTGACGCTTTCACACAATACTCTCGATAGAACCTTATACGCGATGTTGTTGGGCATAGCACACTTAAATTCCAATCGTTGAGCATGATTTCATCAGACCATATTTTACAAAGAAACTGATGCATGCTCCTTATCAGTTCTTTGTCGCCGTGTTTGAATAGCTCGGCCGGCAATCCATCGGCCCCCGCCGCTTTGTTGTTCTTCAGGCGGGTAATTGTTATTCGAACTTCTCCCTGGTAGGGCAATGGAACGCCTGCTTCATCGTCATCGAAGGGTTCGCCTTCTCCTGGCGTTGTGCGTTCACTGCCATTCAGCAGGCTGGAGAAGTGTTCCCTCCATAATATAAGTATGCTCTGGGCATCGGTGACTAGATCACCTTTGGGGTTCTACAAGAGTTTGCTCCGGTCTTGAAACCTTCTGTAAGCCGCCGCATTTTTTCGTAGAATTTTCGAGCATTACTCCTGTCGGCCAGTTTATCAAGCTCTTCGTGCTCACGCATTTCGGCCTCTTTATTTTTCTGTCTGCAAATGCGTCTCTCTTCCCTCTTCAACTCTCGGTATCTATCCCATCCCGCACGTGTTGTGTTCGACCGTAACGTTGCGAGGTAAGAAGCCTGTTTTCTCTCCGCTGCGACACAGCACTCCTCGTCGTACCAGTTGTTCTTTTGTACTTTCCGAAACCAATGGTTTCGGTTGCAGCTGTACGTAAGGAGTTAGAAATTCCGTCCCACAGTTCCTTTATACCGAGTTGTTGACGAGTGCTCTCAGAGAGCGGGAGTACAAGCCGAGTAGAAAATCGATCGGCTGTCTGTTGTGATTGCAGCTTCCCGAACCTTGCCTGTGTTTGATGGCGTGCGTTTTTTGCTGCATAGAGGCGCGTGCGAATCTTCGCTGCAACAAGATAGTGGTCCGAGTCGATGTTAGGAGTTCGCAGAGGACGCACATCTAAAACACTGGAGACGTGTCCTCCGTCTATCACAACATGATCGATCTGGTTGGTGGTTTTTCGATCCGGAGACAGCCAGGTAGCTTGATGAATCTTCTTATGCTCGAATCTAGTACTACAGATAACCATATTTCGGGCCCCGGCGAAGTCGAACAGCCTCAACCCATTTGGGGATGTTTCCTCGTGTAGGCTGAATTTACCGACCGTAGTGCCAAAGATAYCTTMTTTGCCCACTCTGGCGTTAAAGTCGTCCATCGCATTTCTTGAACGGCGGTGATGTCAGCCATTAGTTTAACGACGACATCAACCAGCTGAGCAGCGGCACCTTCCCAATTATGGGACCGGACATTCCAGGTGCACGCCCTCAATTCGTAGTCCTTTTTTCGTTTGCCATGGTCGTCATCTAAAATGGGGTCTCTCATCAGAGTCTGTTGTTGCGTTTTCATTGGGKTGGTTTTTTTACGAGGCGGGTCCCAAACCCAGCGCACAACCCTATGCAGGGAATGTTTCGCCTTCTCACTTTAGCTCGCCTTCAAACGGATGTTCTTAGGCTACCCGGAGGATACTTGGTCAAAGACCGGAAGTCGTGAGCTGCTTGAGTAATATGTAAAAGAATCGTTTCTGGCCACTCCCAAGTAATGGCGATCAGAAAACTTTCTTCACTTGCGTGAACTTCTATACATGACTCCATCCTCATATTGGGGTTCACAACTAATTAATCCGACAGGACGTCAGCTGTATCAAACTATTATAAAAAGGAACAATAACCTTGAAATAATATCTCCTGGTAAGTCGACATATTGGGCTAGTGGTCGTAAGAAAATACCAAATTTAATTGATTTTGCTGTAAACAAAAATATAGAAAAATCGCACATAACAGCTGATACATATACTGATCACTCTCCTGTACTAATAAAGTTATGTGAACAACCTATTTTCGTTAATCCAAAAGTGAGTCTAACTTCTTATAAAACGAATTGGCTAGACACATTAACATTGAGTACGAAATAAATACAGGAAGAGGTATTGACGAAAGCACAAGATAAGTAAATGATTGGTTATTATAGCGCAATATTTCACCTGGCATCTCTCGTGTTTTGCTTGTGTAATTTCGAGCTCCTGTAAATTTGTTTAATTTATATTTTAAAACTGTTGTGACAATTTTTGAATTAAGTGATCCGTAAAGATAAGTATCCCTGTGATATTTTTTTATTAAAGCATTTGAAATTTTTTGAAATTTACTTAAATTGTGTGTTGGTAATTTTAATTTATTCCGCCGAGTCACTTTCAATTTGTTTTTGTTACTATATTCTATAATAGTGCAATTGTTGGTGTTAACTTATATTACTTATCTAAATTTCTTTCTTGTTTTTATTCGTTTTCCATCTTTGTTCACAGCTGTTTGCGAGTTTCTTACTTTTCGGGTATCACAGTGCATCTCAAATTGCTCGCTACATTGGTTGTTGCCTTTGATAACTTATATTGCATTTATTTGTTATAAATATTTTTGTCATTTGTCTTTCTACTTTTATTATTTAATTTTTTATATTTTTATTTAAATTTTTTTATTGCTGTTTATTATCATTATGACTTGCAATTTCTCGAATTGTTCTGTTAAAGGCGAGTCGGAACGTTTTGTTTCTTGCTGACCAATTGAAATTGATTTATTTAAAGTTTTTAAGCAGCGTGCAATAATTTCAAGGAGATCGGCCGTGAGCTTGAAACACGTACAAATAAATTCAGGCATTATGAAACGTTGTTTCAATCATTTAAATGCCTGAATGACCAGGAAGAGAATCCAAATCCTTTCAATACACGTAAACGTCCGTCTGATGAAGAGACTACTGCTTCTTCCTTAAAAAGAATGCTTCCACCCAATATTGACCTCATCAATCTTTCTTCCCGTTGTCCACAAGGAGARAAGATCTCGTCTGCTCAGAATACAGAGAAAGCTGTTACTGAGCATGGTAAGCGAAAACCTTCTCAGGATCCGCCTCCAAATAACTGTAAGTCAGGTAGTAAAAATTTAATTGTAATACCGCGGAGAAAAGCTAAAAACTAAAATCGGAAGATGCAGACATCCGAAAATTTTATTTCGAATTAGAAAGGGATATTTCATCTTTCAAGATCGACATATCCGCTGACAATTTTCAATTGGCTCTTGACAACTCATTCTGGCCATCTGGKGTCTTTGTGCGCGAATTTGAACATAAACGTTTTAAACCCCCTGCGGTTTTCAGTAAAATGGCAAGAAAACCCCCTTTGATACAAAAAACTGATTAGCAATAATTCGCTGAGTATTTATCAAAATGTAAGAGGCCTTAATACAAAGCTTTCCGATCTGTATTTAAATAGCGTCAATTATAATTTTAAAATCATTGCTTTTACAGAAACTTGGTTAAAGCCCCACATTTTTGATAGTAAAATATTCGATAGCGAATTTGAAATCTTTAGATATGACCGGCTGAACAAGAAAGAAGGTGGTGTTTTATTTGCTGTTCATTCTTCAATTCAATCTGAAGAAGTCGATGTTTCGCAAGCAGACTTCATATAATTTAAGTGCATTCGTATTTGCGCTAATAGTGGCTATATCTACTTAATTTTATCTTATATACCGCCTCACTAGGACATATTCACAATGGCTAATAATATTGATACCATTATTGTTTTGGGGGATTTCAATTTACCGTGCGTATCATGGAAATCTATTGATGACTACACTAATCCTMTTAGTACTCGCTTATGTTTTAACGAGTTCTTAGATAAAATGTCGGAGTTGGGTCTTGACCAAATTCATTTAATTTCGAACGAGTTTGGTAAGTTCCTAGATCTAGTCTATGTTGATAACGCTTCAATGTTCTCTGTTGTCCGATGTGATCCTTTGGTTCGGCCAGAGGACTCGTATCATCCTGCTTTGGAAATTAACATCGAAACCATAGCCAACTTTGCTCATAATAATACACAACACCTTTGTTTTCGGTTCAATTTTGCGAAAGCTAATTTTAAGAAACTTAATTACGAACTTTCTAAAGTTACTTGGCCAGATTACAGTGGCAACATTGAATTYAGTGCTTCCCACTTTAATGAAACTATTTTAAACTTGTTTGAAAAATATGTTCCGAAGTGTGTTGTTRCTCATAAAATGAGTTATAATTTATGGTTTTCGAAAGAATTATGTAAATTAAAAAAAAGAAAATCTCGTGCTTTTAAACTTTTTAAAAAAACTGATTTAGTTGCTGACTATTCAAAATATTCTAAATTGCGCCGCCAATTTGCTGAACTTAACGAAGTATGTTATAATAACTATATAAATAAAGTAAAAAATAATATTATACGTAATCCAAAATTGTTCTATGGTTTCGTCAACTCCAAACGCAGGATTTCTAATTTTCCGTCCGCTATGAAATATATGTCTAGTATGTCCAGTGATAATCACACCATTTCTAATATGTTCGCTGAATTCTTTATGTCCAATTACTCTCCAAAATCTCCAAAAAATGTTCCGCATCAGTACAAGTTATGTCCGATTTCCGTCATTAATGCACCTACCATTTCCGAAGCAGACGTCTTATATCAGTTAAATTTATTAGAACAATCATACAATTATGACCCAGATATGATTCCCTCGTGCTTTCCTAAGAAATGTGCCAAATATATATACCAACCCCTAACAAAACTATTTAATTCATCTCTTGTGCAAGGCTTATTTCCATCGATATGGAAAAAGTCATTTATAATTCCTTTACATAAGAGTGGATTTAGGTCATCTATTGAAAACTAAAGGGGAATAGCAAAGCTGTCTGCAATATCTAAACTTTTTGAGGCAATTATAACAGACGACGTAACTTCCCGAATCTCCCCACTAATTTCTTGCTCTCAGCATAGTTTTCGTAAAGGGAAATCGACAATAACTAATATGCTTAAATTTGTATCACATGTATCAACGAGCATTAGGGAGAATAAGAATACTGATGTTATATGCACAGATTTTAGTAAAGCCATTCAATTCTTTTGAATAAACTTGACCAATATTTCTAAAATGGGTTGCTTCTTACCTTAGTAATAGAATTCAACAAGTCATATTTCACGATACTCTTTCCGACATAATCAATGTTCCTTCAGGCGTTCCTCAAGGTAATCATCTTGGTCCAATTCTGTTCTTGTTATTTATTCATGACATAACATCTGTTGTTAAGTTTTCAAAAGTTTTATTCTATGCTGACGATGTAAAACTTTTTAAATCATTCTCCTCGAATAGCGAAAGATGTCAGTTGCAAACAGACTTAAACAACCTAGTTTCTTGGTGTGTTAGAAATAACATGCCTTTGAACCTTAAAAAATGTAAAACGATATGCTTTTCACATAGAGCTGTAGACCCTAATTCATACGTAATACAAAACGTTATGTTGAAGCAAGTATGCAGTTTGTTGACTTTGGAGTAACTATGGACCCCAAACTCAATTTTAATCTTCACCCATCTTCCATTGTTTTTAAGGCTAAAGATTTTCTTGGTTTTTTTAAACGTTGGTCTAAAGAATTTAGAGATCCGCTTACCACAAAAATTCTTTTTACATCTTTGGTGAGGCCTATATTAGAGTATGCTTCCGTGGTATGGAACCATTGTTATCAAGTTCATTCTGAAAAAATAGAGTTCGTTCAGAAACAATTTTTACTTTTTGCCTTAATTCATTTGCATTGGGATTCCAGTTTAAATATTCCCCCTTACACTAACCATTTAAAAGTTATAAATCTCCCTATAATCGCTAGTCGTAGGGAAATGCTTGGTATAATATTTCTTATAAAACTCATCGGTCGGTCTGTAGCCCACATCTCTTGTCTGATATTAATTTTTGCATTCCCGCTCGCTCTACCAGGCAGTTTAGACCTTTACTTTTAAAATTTTCTAGAACAAGTTTGGAGTTAAACGAACCATTCCGCCGTATGTGTCACGATTTCAATTCTCATTCCAGCACATTTGATCTAACGGATTTACTCTTTACCATTAAAAAAATTATTTTATCTACTCTTAACAAGTAACATTTAAAAATTATAAACTTTAATCTAGTTCTTAATTTTGGCTGTTAAAATTCATGTTTCTGTAGCTGATCACAACGCTTAAAACTCCCTTGCCTTTTGTGACTCGGCTATTTTCGCTCGCTCGCGGATTGCACCTCTCGCGTCGGTTGGGTGGGAGGAGGATAATCGTTGGGTATTATTATTATTATTATTATAAAAAATAATACAATACCAATGTATCAATTCGGATTTCATGCGAAACATTGCACAATAGAGCAAGTAAATAGAATTACTAACGAAATAAGAAAAACATTTGAACACAAGGAGTACTGTTCAGCAATATTTATCAAATATGTCTCCTTTCCTCTACTAAAATAATACAATACAACAAACAAACCCACAAATTTATGTTTTCTGCAAAATATAGCACGATAGAACTCGAATTGCTATCGAAGTAAGAAAAACATTTGAACACAGGGAGTACTGTTCCGCAATATTTATAGATGTAGCTCAGGCGATTGATAAGGTATGGGGCGAAGGTCTTGTATATAAGATTAAAAAAATTCTATCTTTATAATTGTATAAAACATTGGAGTGATATTTAAATAATAGACAATTTATGGTGAAAGAAGGAGATTTCATATCGGATGAAAAATAGATAAGGCTGGTGTACCACAGGGAAGCCCAACTCTATACAACAGCTAACAATGTATTAACTTCAACTTTTTCGAATGCTACAGCTATACCGTAACAACTGCTACATTTTGGCATCAAGAATATTAGCCGAGCACTTAAGGTCTGTCGAGGAATGGCTAGCAAACTGGCGTATAAATGTGAATGAACAGAAATGTAAGCATGTTACTTTTCCGGTTAGACCAAAAATGTGCACGGCAGTAAAAATAAACAATATTACCGCAAGTGAACGAAGTAACATATCTGGTATTCACCTAGATAGAAGGCTCACATGGAGAAAACACATTTGTAGTAAAATAACATGTATGAAGATAAGAGCTGCAAATTTAAATTTGCTTTTAAAAAACATCTCCAAACTTAGCCTAGACAATAAAGTGCTTTTATACAATGCGGTCATAAAGCCTATTTGGATGTATGGCATTCAACTGTGGGGTACGATCTGTGCAACTAATATTGATATAATACAAAGTTTGCAATTGAAAATGCTTCGAACAATCACGTGTTCACCATGGTACATGCCTAACGAAAATATCCATAAAGACCTTGGTATTCCTATGGTAAAGAAAGAAGTAGAAGATAGCAGAATTAAATATATATCTAAACCCCGAGATCACCCAAACCCTTTGGCTAATGCTTTGGTATATTCCTGCGATCAAACACGCCTTAAAAGAAAATATTTGTCTGCGCACTATGGAGCAACGCATCACCAAAACAGCTAGGTCACTTGCTTGAGCGTGTCTAGTTTTTAATTAGATTTAAGATTTTATAACTTATTGTTAGGATTAACAAAAAAGTAGATCCAATAAATAAAATAGTATTACAAAAAAAAAAATTWATAAATTTTAAGAAAAAAAACACAATGCAACCATTTTCCGGTAAATGTCGGCCATCTTGGATACCAATAGAAACTTACCGTCGAACTCCCCTTGACGTTTTTCCATGACACCTCTGAGCCTTTGTTAACATTGTATTAGTTGATAGTTTCTGTACTCCCTCTTTACGATGTTCCCCAGTTTCTATTATTAATTCTTTTTCTTGAAAAATTATGTATCGTTTTTTCGTTTTTTATATATTAATATTTCGATAAGCTTGAAAGACGATAAATTTTCTCTTTCTTACCTACGTTTTCTGCTATTCAATTAAAAATTCCACAAAATGTAACAGCTGAAAATTTTTCATTATATACATATGTGCAATCGCACATGCCAGTAAATCGTTCCCGGTTAGGAATACGTATAATTTCGAAAATTATTCGAAATGGCTTGCAACTTTCTTGAGTTCTCATGTGGCGCATTTCCACAGACAGTAGCCTTTGTCAACCATCTCCCCATATAGAGAATGGTAATATGTAGAAATCTTTACCAATTTTCCAATTAAATATGAGAATAGAATCTAGTGGTATATGAACAGCTGATTCCGTCCGTTTATTGTGAATAACTATTGTGAATGATTATTAAGAGCTAGTGAATTTTAAAATTTATAAAAACTTGTTAATTTGATAGCGAACAAGCCGTTTTTAATATGTTATCATATCTGGTTGGTARTTGCTTATTTCTCCTTTTTAAGCTTTAAAAAATCAAACATGACAATCGTACAGATATCTTRTGGAACTATAACAGAAATTAACAAAATGTGGTTTGCTTAAGTGGTTTGAATTGAGATATAATGTTCTTGACCATTCAGACGAAGGAAGTTTAAAACAAATACTCCGAATCTCAAGAGATTAATTTATGTTGGTATTATCTTTGGTCAAAGATTTAACAACTCTCAATCCACTAGGCAATTTGCGGTAGATCGACAGCTATCTATAACCTTATATCATTTCGGTTCATCGGGTGAAAATACGGTGATTCGGAACGAAGCTACACCATTTGGAGTAGAAGGTGATGAAACGCTTTACAATGCAACTCTTTTGGAGTTAGAATCTAGATATATCACTTGGCCCGACACAAATGAAAGACAAGATATTGTTAAAACAATATACAACGAGATGCCGCATTGCATAAGGTATATTGATAGTAACGAATTGAAACTAGCAGAAGATCCAGTTGTTTACCATTTAGCTCAGTTTTCAAAAAGCCGAATCTATTCTATAAATACACAAGTTGTATGTTATTAACAGTTAAGGAGTCGACATGTAGTAGCGGGATACTTTGGTAGTGTATATGCCGCTCGCATGTTTCGTACTAGTGCTCTCTCCGCTCAGGAAGATTCAATTTTGTTCTAGCAGCAGATTTCGCTTATCCATTGATGCCCACTCTTTTCACGCCCTTTTGTTTAAATTCCAAACACATGGAATATTCAAAGCGTAAAGTTTTCGACTTGCGACATACCGTAAATAGCGTGAGGATTAAACATTGCTTGGGATTCTAAAAGAACGCTTTACGCAGACATATAAATTAGTAATATATGTATGTTATAATTTTAGGAGGCGGTATTAGGTATACCAACTCTATCTTTGACGTAACTATTTATATTAAACTTACGAAACCAACCAAATAAGCTACCTGTCATAAATAATCATAAATAAATACAAATGTAATTTAGTATATTTAATTACTATTTTTTTTTGTACTTAGATGGATAGATAGATAAATAAATGAGGAATGCACTGCGACCTTAGGTCTATTGTGTCCTCTCCTAACTCACAGGGACTCACTTAGCCCCAGCATATTGATGAAGTCCAGTATTCTGCTGGGTGCCAACGAGGCGATGTGATCCCTATCCGGAAACATGGCTCCAAGGGCCTTCGACCTGCGYCTACAGACTGCAATGCAGTCGATTAGCAGGTGCTCCGGGGTTTCAGGGTCCCTGTCGCAAAACCGACAATTGGCGCAAGGTGACAGGCCCATGTTGGCTAAATGCCTATTTAGTTTGCAGTGGCCAGTGTAGAATGCGACCAGGATCCTGAGTTTGTTTGTCGGGAGGTTTATTAACAGGTTGAACCTCTTATTGTTGTACCCCCCAACTAGCAGCTTGGCATGACGCATACCGTGCGCTCGTTGCCAATACCTTTCCCTGCACGCTCTTTCCTCTTTGCGGAGCAGCTCCTTCACAGTATGGGGACCCACCCCAGTGAATGGTTCGGGCCCAACCATACTGGTGGACGCTGCGGAGCGGGCTAGCTCGTCAGCCAGTTCGTTGCCGGCTATACCCCTGTGACCGGGCACCCAGATTAGGTGCACCTGGTTCTTTTCAGCTAGGCTGTTCAGCCGTTCTCTACACTCCTGCACCAAAAGCGATTTGACCTTTGCGGTGGAGGTTTATCTCTATACACCGACTTATAGCAGAGACTTCAGCCTGAAAAATGCTCGGAAAACTGCCCATAGGAATGGAGAGCTTGGTACGCGGACCTGCAATACCCGCACCTATTCCTTCCGACGTYTTCGAGCCGTCGGTATACCACCTCAATGTACTATCCCTAAGCATTTGCTCAAGAGTGGGGTCGTTCCACTCACTCTTGCTGCCGAGGGTAACCTTAAACTTCTTTGTGAAGTGAATTGTTCTGTTAATGCCGTCCCTTGGGAGGAGGGCAATCGGAATGTCGCCACTTATCCTCTCCATCCTTTGGGACGAAACTATCTTGCCTTTGCCGCATCCCTCTGCTGTTATCTGCAGAAGTGAGCGCTTGGATACTTGCCCTATCGTTATATGGAGCGGTGTGAGTTCCAGCAGGACCTCCAGAGCTGCCGTCGAGCATGCCCGCATAGCGCCCGTCATGCAGACACATGCCAGTCGCTGAAGTTGGGTTACCACCGAAGCCTGCGACGCTACGGAGGCYCAGGACACCACCCCGTATGTAATTATCGGTCGCACAACCATGGTATACAACCACCTGACGATCTTTGGCTTACAGCCCCGGATTTACCCGCCAGCCGTTTGCATACCATTAATGCTTTTGTTGCTTTGACTAGCGTCAGGTTCACATGCTGCTTCCACCGCAGGGTAGAATCCAGCGTAAGACCCAGGTATTTGACCTTGCTAGTCATCTCGATCTCTCTGCCCCCAAGTGTGAGATTCCTCAAGCCGGGTAGGGACCTGCGCCTTGTGAAGGGTACCACGGTTGTCTTTGAAGGGTTGATGTTTAGTTCCACCCCTCTGCACCACCCCATTGCCAGATTTAGACCTCGTTGCACTAGGTCACAGAGAGTATCCTCAAATTTGCCTCTTGCTATTATCACAATGTCGTCCGCATACCCTTGGCAGCGGATCCCATTGTCAGTTAGCAATGCTAACAGTTCGTCCACGACAAGGCTCCATAGTAGTGGTGATAGCACACCTCCCTGTGGACAGCCTCTTGTCGAACCCAGACGGATCTTTGTTTCACCTACCCTGGTCTCGGCTATCCTGGTGCGGAGCACAGCCTATATCCATCTGCGCACCGAAACTGCTACATTACTTCTCTCCATCGCCTTGGCTACACTCTTGTGAGATGTGTTGCCGAAGGCACCTTCAATGTCTAAGAAGGCACATATCATCACCTCCCCATTCTCCAGTGAGCTCTCTATCTCCGAGGTCAGCTGGTACAGAGCCGTACTGGTGGATCTTCCCGCTTTGTATGCATGTTGAGCAGCATGCAGGGGTACAGTCTTTAGCGCCGTTGACCTTATATTGTGGTCTATGATCTTTTCCATAGTCTTCAGCAGGAAGGAGGTTAGACTAATCGGCCTGTAGGACTTGGCCATGGAGTAGTCCTTCCTTCCTACTTTGGGTATGAAGATCACCTCAGCCGTCCTCCATGGGTCAGGGATGTACGCCATTGCGAGGCTCTCCTCAGCAGCCGAACAAGGTGAGGCAGCAAAGGCTGTTCACCCTGTTGCAACAGCGCTGGGAAGATGCCGTCCACCCCTGGAGACTTGAATTTTTCGAACGAGGCCATTGCCTACTTTATCGATTCCGCAGTGAATAGTTGCCTAGCGGTTACCCAATCCAAGCGGGATGGCCTATGTTCTCTCACAGGTGGACAATGGTCCACCGGGATTGTCTCCGGGAAGTGAGCACGCAGAAGCTCTTTCGCCCTGTCCTCCGCGCTGGTCGTAAAAGTCCCGCCACCTCTTTTGATAGCTAACTCCGTGTTAGTCTTTCCACTAGCCAGAGCCTTGTGCAGCCGCGCCGCTTCTGATGTGGAGGAGACCTTTTCACAGAAGCTCCTGAAACTAGCTTGTTTTGCTGACCTAATCTCTTTATTGTAGAGGGTTAGGTAGCTCCTGTATWCTTCCCAGACCCCAGTACGTTTTGCCTTGTTAAATAGGCTGCGAACCATTTTTCTGAGGTCTGCTAGCTTCTTTGTCCAGCAGGGACAGTTGCGCCTATCTGTGGGCACTGTTAGCGGGCAGCTACCGTTGTAAGCGTTAGTGATAGACCCGTTCAGTGCCAGCACTCTGCTTTCGATTCCCGGGCCCGTAACGCTATCATCGGTCTGCCTCTCCCCATTTAGTTCTTCCTGTAGCTTTACCCTGAAGGCACTGCAGTTGGTCCTTCTAGGGTTGCGTCTTGGGGGAAGTTGCCTGACCTCAACTTTCAGTGCGAGCCTTATGATTCTGTGGTCTGACAGGGAAGGCTCTGTTGAGAACCTCCACCTTAAGACCCTCCACCTTAAGACCCTTCCATTTGCATGTTCGTTGCTGAAGGTGATGTCCAGCACCTCCCTCCTGCTTATAGTTATAAAGGTGGGTTCGCAACCCACATTTTCAATAGCTAAATTACTACCTAATACATATTCTAATAAAGATTCACTCCTTGTGTTACTGTCCGTGCTTCCCCATTCTACATGGTGAGCGTTCGCGTCGCATCCGATAATGAGGGGCAGCCTGTACCTCTTGCAGTACTCCACWAGCCTTACCACCACTTCAGGGGGTGCTACTGCTGCCTCCCCTGGGAAGTAGGCTGATGCCAGGACRAAGTCTTTGCCTTCCCAGTCTCTGGCCTGTACCGCCACCAAATCCTGCGTCAGGAATTCTGAAATACAGACTTTTTACATTATTCCTGACTACTATGCATGCTCTTGGTCGCTCACTAGAGAGGTCCCAGATTACCTTGTTGTGTTTTTTGTACTTAGTTAAAAAAACGTCGCTTATAACACAACTGAGCAGTTGAAGCCTAAAAAGATTGGACACCGAATTACGTCAGATGTTAAATAAAACATATCAACTTATCTCAATCAACAGCACTTTGGAATAGTCACAAGTCACGAAATTTGAGATTTTAAATTAGAAACCATTTTTGTGACTTGAAACCMATTTGCAATTGAATTCGTGGCATTTGCAAAAATCTCTCAAACGAAAATGAACAGATTTAATAAGCTGTTAAAATTTGTTATTTAGTGATGTATATTAACCTGAATGAAAATAAACCTGTTGATAACAAATATTAAAATTTCTAGTAAGCGGTCAGAAAGTATAATTATCAATAAAAATAAACAAAATCTTGACTTTAAATTACAATAGCAGTCGTTCGTTGTTCGTGGTTGTGTACGGTTGATTTCTTTCATATCGTGCTCACATATACAGTTGTGTTCAAAATAATAGGAGTGCCGCACAATATAAAATACGAAGTTAT
>NW_017537420.1:38941-44283 GCF_001853355.1 Bactrocera latifrons
TTCCCTCCTTTCTAACGCTACGGAAGAAAATATAAAAACAATCTATTGTTTTCTTAAAGAATGTGGTCTATTGAGGAGAATATAAACCAACACATTTATTAAACGGACAGCCGATAGCCTCTGAAGCTAGCGCTGCATGTTTTAGGTTGTACATATGTTACTAACATTGTATAAGCTTTTATAAATAAATAAAAATAAAAAAATAAAAAAAAATTACAATAGTAACGATATTTATTTAAAAATGTTCTACCAAGGAGCCCACTTTTGAGTTCGATCACTTCATTGTTAAATAAAAGGTTCAATTTAAAAGCTACACTCTTATTTCTATTATTAATTCCAGCAACTTAATGCATAACTACTCATTATTTTAACTTACACTTTTCACTTATTTCTCATTTTCTCATAACAGTGCAGCATTCTAGCCATTGTAGAAACCTACAAGTAACAAATCCTATCATTTTCACCCATACATACGCAGGCGCAAGTTTGTAGCATGACAGAAATTACATTAACAATGCTGTAGAATAAGGGAGGCACAGAGCCAAAAGCCAGGCACTTCATTAGGGTTTCCTAAATATTATACTACTAATTCTAAATGCCCTAAAAAGGCAAGAGTGTGTTGCCATGCTATGCTATACATTTTGTTACTTTAAGTTCGTTTTTGTTAAATTTTCAGATATATTTCGATTACTAAAATTCATAAAGATATAATTTTCCTAGTTTTGATTAACATTTTATTTACTGTGTCAAAATATTAGCACACCTTTCTAATTAATTATTAAAAAATATTTGAAGAATATATCTATTTTTAAAAGTATTACAAGTAGTTTTGGTTAGTTTTGTACATATTAAGTGGGTGAAAATAGGCATCCTGGGGAACCGAAACCCAAAATATATTGGTAACGCGGCTATATTGCAACCTCTTTAATATTTTTAAGTCCTTTTATTTAAACCTCTGTGTCGAACTATTTCGATCAGGTGATGTAAACTGTTAACGACCATATGTTTCTTTTGTTACTTGTATGATTCTAACTAGTCAAAACGATGTCTGCTGCACAATCCGGCAGCCTTTATATTGYTACGAAAATTCGCATTTCGCTGTCAGGTTGTTTCTACTAATTTATCATGGATTCCATGTTCTTCTATCATCCGTGTTTGTCACAGTATATTCAACGGGGCATCTCAAAAGGCAGTTTAACCGAGTGATTCTGTACATTCACAGATCTCAGAAATTGGAATTTTAAATTAGCGATAATTTTTGTGACTTGAGATGATTTTGCAATTTTGTAAGGGACAGTCGCAAAAATCTATTACATTTCGTTATTATGAAATGTGTTTACACTTGAATGAAAATAAAAATGTCGAAAAAAAATTTCCTATATCGCAGTCAAAAAGCATTATTACCAATAAAAATATATATTTCAGAATATTTACGAAATTTTTGTTCATTTGATTTATGTTTTACTTTTGCGTGTTTGAGTTACTTACATTATATAAAAAATCGACAATGGATTAATATCTATGATGATAAGAGATTCAGTATAATCAGACTTGCAACCAGGAGCTCTATTTAGTTTTGTGACCTGCTAACTATGATGTCACAAATTGAGACTTTAGCTCAAAATGTCCCAAATAGTGACTGGAGAATGCTTACAGAAATCCGCTATAAGATTATTAAAAAATTGTATTGCTAGAGTTAAGGAACACATCGCTCACCCAAATATCAAATATCAATAGTTAAACATGCTTATCACCTCAACAAACATCACTATTGGTTAGACGAACCACAGCAGCACATCGGCTAATCTTTATCAGAAAAATAGTAAAAACATCTTTATCAGGAAAACAATCCTTATCAAGAATGCAGCAGTACATCCCTATCAGCAAACCACAACTATATAAGTAGTCTTAAGTCTATTATAAGCACGTTGTAAGCAGAGGGAGTTATAAGAAGAAGGTTTGTTAATAAAACTGTAAAAATAAAATAGAAAATCTTTACATTATTAACTGGGGGCTCAAACCGGTCAATTAAGCCATTTTTTACTCTACAGTAATAAAAGAGTAAAATAGACAAAAAATTCTACGGGAAATAAGATTTTTAACACTAAATGTTTGAAAAAAGTGCTAAAATAATTAACAAAAAACAGAAGTATAGATGCTGAGAAAGCGGACAATACGTCACTAATTAACTAGCAAACCTGGACGCACTAAAAAAACTTCGTAAGTCAATAAAAAAACAAACATTTGACGACAACAGACAAATAAGACCGCAAAACAAAATGGAAGAACAAATGGCACAAATGCATGCACAAATGGCATCACTGATGTCATCTCTGCAGCAGCCACAAGAAGAGCTGCAACAACAACCAATAGCAATGGAACAACAACATATTCCAGAAGTCACACCATTCATCGAACTTGAGGASATCAAACTCAACGTCCTCGATCCAAAAGAAATTGATTTGGAACTTTTCAAATCACTGCTTAGATTTGATGGCAGTCAGGCAGCATACAGAAGGGAGATCACAAGTATGGACATTCATGGAAGCCATAAAAAACTTTAGCCATCATCCAAAATACTACAGCGCTCTCGGAATCATAAGGACGAAGATCGTAGGACAAGCGGCTGATATTTTGACAAACCACAACAGGAAGATGAATTTTTACTCCATTAGTAAACGATTGGACTATACCTTTGCCGACCAACGCCCCCTATACGTTTTATTGGATGAAATGAAAAAAATTACACAAGGAAGGAAATCCCTAGCAGAATTCCATAGCAATGTGTCCAAAGCGCTCAATTTAGCGTTATCCTAAATTGAGATGTCTAATAAGCATAATAGTATGAATATGAAGGACTATGCTAACCAAGAAGCAGTCAGGACATTCATTCTGGGCTTAAATTCGAAATACACAAGTGGAACGTTGTATGGCAACAATCCAAACAACTTAGAGGCAGCGTATGCAATAGCTTGTACCATCCGTCATGACAACGCAAATCAGCAACAGAATATGACGATCCATCAAGACACAACTACAAGACCAACTATAATCCTCACTTCAACCATAACCAATCTGCATATCGTCACCAGCAGCAATATCGAGCAAATGGCAGGACAACAAGAAATGACGTAGTAAATCGTAGCCATAATAATAGACATAATGCGATCAAAGGAAATTAGGAATTTAGCAATGGAAATGCAACACACAAAATAAATCAAACCAAAAGGGAAGAAGATTTAGAATCTGTAGACTACTCGAAATATGAGAAACAATATAAATCAGGGAGCACTTTATTAGGCGAATAAACGGGCTGCCCTGCATTCAAACAAAATGTGACCTAACAGGCACGCTCATTAACTTATTAGTAGATACAGGATCAACAAACAATTATATAAATAAAATGTGTAACATAGGGAAATCAATTAAAGTTAAACCATTTAAAACTAAAACTTATTCCGCCATAGACTCTAAAAAAGTAATCACGATGTACGGCCATCCTTTAACCTTTTTTGAAATAAATGAGCTTAACGAATGATTCTTGGGGAACAAGGATTACGTCAAATGAAAGCAGAAATAAATTTATTCAATTATAGCCTAAAGTACCAAAAAAAGACACTTTCAAAAAATGAAAAAAACAATTAACTATACTATTAATAATGGACAATTCAAAGGCCAGTTAGACAAACTCATGAAAAGAACAATTGTATTAGTGAAACATTTCCCTTCACAACCACCATTCAAGCATCAATTAGGACAGAATCAGAAGATCCGATATGGACAAAACAATATCCATATCCTATGGCTGATCACGACTTTGTCAGCAAGGAGATTGAGAAACTGTTGAATGACGGTATAATTCAACCAAGCAAAAGCCCATATAAGTCATCTATATGGACTGTTCCTAAAAAGGGCACCGATGACCAAGGTAGACCCAAGAAACGAATGGTTGTTGACTTCCAAAAAATTAACGCTCATACGATTACTGGCAGATATCCTATACCAGACATTAATATGACAATACAAAATTTGGGAAAAACAAAATTTTTTTCCACAATTGATTTTAAATCTGGGTTTCACCAAATCTTAATTAAACAATCTGATCGAGAAAAGGCAGCATTTTCTGTCAACGGTGCAAAGTATGAATTTATTAGGATGCCATTCGGTCTAAAGAATGCTCCATCCATATTTCAACGATGCGTYCATTCTTAGAGAATACACTGGTAAATTTGCATATGTCTATATTTATGACGTATTAATATATTCTTCCACACCAGAAGAACATATGGAACACATTAAAATAATAATTAACGCATTACATAATGCAAACATGAAGATTTCTGACGAAAAGTCAACCTTTTTTCAAGATTCAGTCGAATACCTTGGGCATATCATAAAACTTAAAAGAACTAAGATCTTTCCTAGGACTTGCCAGTTATTACAGGAAATTTGTGAAAGATTTTTCTAAACTCACGAAGCCACTAACAATTCATTTAAGAGGAGAGGGAGGAATGGTAAAAAAAAAAATCAAAGCGATAAAGTACTTATAAATCTGGATGATGCTGCAATAGAAGCTTTAAATAAAATAAAAAAGGCATTGCAAGAACAGGTTGAACTTTTCCAACCAGATTTCTCCAAAACATTTAGTTTAACAACAGATGCAAGTAATTTTGCTATTGGAGCAGTTTTATCACAAAACCGTCAGCCGATTGCATTCATCTCATGTACATTGAATTCAACGGAACAAAACTATAGCACCAATGAAAAGGAACTATTAGCAATAGTATGGTCCCTACAAAAGCTCAGAAACTATTTGAACGGTATAGCAAACATTACCATTTATACAGACCATCAATCATAAATTTTTTCTATTTCCGAAAGAAATTCCAACTCAAAATTAAAAAGGTGGAAAAATTTGATTCAAGAATATGGTGCAAAATTAGTTTACAAACAAGGACATCAAAATGTCGTAGCCGATGCTCTTTCCAGGCAACAAATTAATACTAACACTAGTTGTTCAGACCATTTACAAAAAAGTTCATCAAACGATATTATTAGAAAAGTTAAACAACCTCTTAATTCATTTAAAAATCAAATAATACTATCGCAAGATAATGAAAGAAATGAAATAATCACCCAATCAATATTTCCTTGTCAACGTAGACATACAATATATTTCAAAGACACAGCAGATTTATTAACTAAACTAAAAGACACAATAACGCTAAATATTACTAATGCATTTAAAATAGATGACGAAATAATTTTCCATTTAAAAAATCAACTCGGGGCGGCTTTCGCAAACATTTGTATTAGCTCAAAATCAGCTAATTAATGTCACT
>NW_017537420.1:45633-51817 GCF_001853355.1 Bactrocera latifrons
AGGCTGCAACAACCTGGGCAGCAGCTTGTTTCGTCGCTATCTGTAAACCCATTTCTATGAAGCCAAGTTATGTACATTTTTATTGTAGTTAATACTTACACTGAGGCATTGGTTGAATACTGAATGTGGAAGGTTTAATATTTGGTATCGACATCTAAACCTTTGTATACTTGTTTTTATTAACTACATATAATATTTTTTTTACAATTATGGGCATTATTTCATGCGACATTGTAGTTGGTTCGTTTCGCATGGAAAATACTAGATGACCGCTTTAAGTTTTAATTACTTGCAACCATGCAAGAGTGGCACTAAAAGAAATCGATTACCACTTGGAAATCCAGCAAACTTTAACTCAACATCGTCTATAGAAAATCTCCCTTCCTCCCCCATGTTATTCTGATCAACTAGACAAGTACCTAAAATTTTAGCTGAATTAAATGGTTCCTGAAAAAAACTCTCGATACTTCTTAATCGGCGCCCTAATATTGATTCTGATCCAAGTGTTGAGAAGCCTGTGATATGTATCGGTATAAACGGTCGAATAGCGCAAAAGTTATTAGAGCAAACGGTGGTACAAAAATGCTCTGAGGTTGCGACAGCAACAATATCCCCATTTTTTTCAATAAATTCCATTTTTCGCTGTTTTGTCACGATTTTTTCATATTGTGTGCGAATATGAATTTGTTGCAGAATCTCTGATGGCTTTTTCACGTATTTTTTTAGCTTTTGAAGATAATCTTCAAATGGATATGAAGAAAAATTTATAAGTGACCCAAACTTTTTCACGCAGTCACTTATATGCAAAAGACCATGAATATTGTGAGATATGCTATTTTCCCCAAAAACTACAAGGAAATTTTCTACAAATAGTTCTAAAAGTATTTGAGCATTTTCAACATTTCTATCACACGTTCTCGGACAGGATAACAAACGGCAATCACAGTGAAGCAAAAGGAATTCATAATAAAAATCAGCATGAACTTTGTCCTTTAAAACCAACATGTCTGTGTATAACAGAAATTGACGCAACTCAGTGGCTTTCCAGTTGAAAAGTTCTTCCAAAAGTCCTTTCGGAAAGCGAGAGAATTCCCGAGGGACGTATTTTCTTAAGGATTTGAGGTGGGTGGAAATTTCTGCTTTCCTTGTTGATTTTGAAGTTAGTTTTGTCTGTATTCATTCGAACGAGTATTTTCTTCATCACTGCGAGATCTATAAGATGCATTGGATCAAGGGGTACTTGAGTTATCATTTTTAGACCAAGCTGTTCAAATGGAGATTGCTTCGAATGAAACTCTTTCTGACGATGCTTTCAGTGTTTTCTTGATGAAAAATCGGCATCAGAAATGAGTTCGTGCAAGATTGTGGAATACGTGAGCTCATTCCCTGTTTTCTTGCTGATTTGGATACATTTTGTACAACCATGAGAAGAAGTGTGACCAGGGATACCGCAAGCAAATGCTTTTGCAGGGGCATCACAAATAAGTGCTCGAATTTCAAATGCAATTATCTTGTTTTCAGACAATATTCCGTTATCAAGTAAATCTTTTAACTCTGTGACCAAGTCACCTAAGAAACTAGCAATGTTATCGGGTTTACTGTTTCCAACGTAAACACCAATAGGGAAAATAGAAATGTTGGGAAAGTTAAAAATTTTAGCCAAAATCGGCCAAAGTTGCATTCGAGAACTTTTGAATAATGGTAATCCATCAATATTCAAATCAATCACTATTTTGTGGCAATCGTTTAATATGCTTGGAATTTTAAACAGATGTTTTCTTAAACCAAAATGGCAATACACACCAGGAAAAACAGGTCTTACGCATAAGCGTTCCCTTTTCCCAATAAATGAGTTTGCACTCGAAGGTACATCTAAATTTTCTTCTGCTAAAATATGCAACAACTCTTCGAAACACTTGCAAGATATGATATTTTTGAAATACTAATCACCGATTTTTTCTTTTAAGGTTTTTTTTATTGCAAATTTTTGCTCGTAAGTATTGCCAATATCACTACTTTCCGTAAGGCCTTCGTCATGACATTGAGCATTAACAGAGCACGTGGCTTCTAATTGAGCAGCACTATTAGACAAAAGTTTACTAGAAATCACATATTTTTCCTTTTTGATTAACCGTCTCAAATGCCTTTTGCTTACACCCCTCATTTTATTTTGTACAAGTATACAATAATTAAAATTTAAAGCAATCAGTTCGAAAATTTGTACTCTTTTTAATTTAATTAATAACTTTATCTTTTAAAATTTTTGTGTCACTTTTGCTTGCACACGATTGATCAACTGATTCTCGGGCAATTGACTACAGCCTACTAATAACGAAAAGAGAGGTTACAAAGAACTAACAGTAAAGATGAGAAAATAAATCAAAAACAACAGCTGCATTCTCTATGCTCGTCCTGAGGTGGGGTATTTATGCATTACATGTAGTTAGCTTTTAGTTAGTAGTTCATAAAAGTTAATTAGAAATGTGTTTTTTGCTTAGTTGACTACCGAATTGCTGACAGGGTAGGTCCTCTAAATATTGTCTCTTACGAAAACTAGACACAAAGATAAACTGTCATGAATACATAGAAGAAGTACTAATACAAGTGTACCCGAACGCCAAATATCTCATGACTGATAACGAAAGTGTATTTAACGCAAACACTGCAAGATGCGTATACAATCGACTACATATTACACACGTAATAACACCAGTGCATCACTCAACTTCCAACGCTCAAGTCGAACCGTTGCACGGTACAATCATGGAGCTCTGTCAGAGTTTAGCCGACCAAAATAGTACCGCGCCGGGTGAAGAAATATTTAACGCTGTTCGCCAATATAATCGAACAATACACTCCTCTACAGGATACAAACCTGAAGAATTTTTTTTTTTCATCGTGAAAAATATCCCGACATCAAAAATACACTTGAAGTAAAACAATATAAACTACTTCAATATCATAATATAAATAGGCAAATTATAACATACCAACCAGGCGATATAATATACAGTCRAACAGACCGCCGTAACAAAATTGCTGCGAAATACAACAACCACAAGGTAAAAGAAGACCGTGGGGAACAATCTTAACAGAGAGGGGGAAAGTCATACATAAAGACAGCATTCGTAACCAAAGCACACAATGCAACCCGCAAACATAGGACTAATAATATTTTCTTGTGTAATTTCATTCGGAAATTCCGATAAAATTACAGATCTCATGAACAAAAAATATGTACTTACTAAACAGATGCAGTGTACACTTACAATAATTCTGCTTATCTTTACCACATAACGAACATATCTAAAATATTAGCACCCTACGAGACCTTAAGGAAAAACCAATACAATTCGAAGGAATACCATGTAGATAACATACTTTCAAGAAAAATATAAACTCTTAAAGCTCAACTGCTACCATCTGCACATCGTGCAAAACGTGCTCTTAATTTTTTAGGTTCAGTTTCAAATTTATAACAATAACACCAGATAACGATGATCTAATAGAGATAAAGACAGGACTCAATCAACTCATTGAGAATAATAACCAACAACAACAAATTAATTCTCGATTCGAAAAGATTTTAGAAACAATAGATCCACCATCACTAGCCGATGATTTAGCTATTACTGAAGTATATAAAGAATTAGAAACGATCACAAACACAATCAATTTTGCAAAAACAGGCAGTTTTTATTCAGGAACACTTAATATTAAAGAAGTAGAAGAAATCATAAAAAACGAAATTTATGATATTCCAATAATAAATATATTAGAATATTCCGATGTTCACATATGTATATTTAATAACGCCATTATTACAATTTATAAGTACCCAATAATAAAAAATAAATGCGAAATGTATAATTTAACACCATTAGCCTTCAAACACTGAAAATATGAACTTAAGAAAGGAGTTGCAAAATGCAATAACGAATTTACTAACATATCAAATTGTAAAAATTATATAGGAACAAATATTTGCAAAAAAGAGCCGAAAGACAAATGTACTATCCGATTATTAACTAAACAAAAGGCTCTATGTAATGTAATTCAAGAAAATAATCCTTCAATACAAATCTTGGATCACGGTAATATAATATTAGATGACGAACATATATGGAATGGATTAAAAATAAATGGTCTACATTTCAATTTAATCATAATACCATCATAGACAATAAGACTTATATAAATCACGAGCAAGRAATAAAAGATATAATACACGCTCATCAAAATGACCAAGTAGAAATATTGAATATTTTAAATTCCAATTCTAATTATAAATTCAATAATATTCAACAAATGTATAAGTTTTTAATACCAATAGAAGAACATCCCATAAGATTTACTCTGCATTGTATCTTAATAACCATAATTCTAATTTTAGTTATATACATATGCATAAAATTATACGCATGCCAACAATTACGCGAGAAAACAAAACGCCGCAAAACCTTCGAACAAACATACAACATCGAACTTCAGCGAATTACCAAGACATCTTGAAATGAGGACATTTCATTTTCAACACAGGGGAAAGCTAAGGAACACATCGCTCACCCAAAATTCTTATCAACTCAACAGACAAATATCAAATATCAATAGTTAACAATGCTTATCACCTCAACAAACATCACTATCGGTTAGACGAACCACAGCGGTACATCGGCTAATCTTAAATAGTAAAAATATCTTTATCAGGAAAATAGTGAAAACATCTTTATCAGGAAAACAATAGAAACATCCTTATCAAGAATGCAGCGGTATATCCCTATCAGCAAACCACAACTATATAAGTAGTCTTAAGTCTATTATAAGCACGTTGTAAGAAGAGGGAGTTGTAAGAAGACGGTTTGTTAATAAAAATGTAAAAATAAAATAGAAAATCTTTACATTATTAACTCTAACAATATTGCCAATGAAGACTGCACATTGCTAATGGTGTGGCACAAACTTGTGTATAATTTCTTTCAAATGACAAATTTGGGGCAATATTTTGTGACGAAAGACCGGAGAATTTACTTCAACATTTCTCAATTAGTGACACTTGATGCTATGTTGGACTACAAATATTTTATTATTCTTATATCGAAGATTCTTAACTTGTTTTTGTTAAATATTGCAGTATTGTGCCGAAAATATATGTGCATTTGAATGCCTGAGAAAAATTTTACCTTATTTGACAATTGTTGTTCTGATCTGCATTACATGTGAAATTTGACTTTTTTTGTGCAGAAGCAATGCTAACAACATAAAAAGAATATTTTTCCGAGCTAAGTCTGGCACCAATAAAGCTGTTTTTTGAATGGCTTCAACCATGGATAAAAGTGAATACAAAATGTCATATAAAACAAATTTTTGTTTGATATATCGAGCAAAAATTATAAAAATCGTTGTTTACTTGATCAAAAACGACACCTCCGAAACACTGAACATTTCAACTTAAATTTGTATTTAATTTTAACCAATGTTTAAATGAGTAAAGTCACCACGCACTCTACCCGAGAAAACTGGCGCACCCTAACAAAGCACATCTCGATGTACCATAGCCATAGATAACTTGATACGAGACTCTTTGGTCCGAGAGAAAGCTGTCAAAACTCGCATTTTTTATAACATTTGCCAAGGATGCCACTGCTGAAAAATATTAGCTTGTGTATTTAATAAATTATACAAAACACTAAATTAAACACTTTGAATATGCATACATATATAAATGTTAAAATCCAAAATCATTAATTAATTTACATAAACATTTATTTTGCCAAAATATGTTCGTACAGTTCAATGAAATTTCATTTCATACTAATTTCGTCAAGTAATTAAAGCGCTGCTCTTCTGACATCCCGCCTTTTTCACTAATTGCTGGTTGAAGGCACCCTGATTGTGTTTTGTTGTCAGCTCAGAAAACAGATCAGGGTGCCCTGCCAGCTGACAAGTGAAAGAGCAGGAAAAGAGATTCTGATCACTCAACGATAATAATGGACATCGAGATGGTGGAGGCAATTAGTTATACACAATTCGCACCACGGTAGAGAAGGAATAGAGTCACTATCAGCTGATGTTATGTAAACAAATGGACAGCTGAGAGGTACCACTGTAGAAACGTCAAGGGGAGTCCGGGGTTGAGTTTCTATTAGAATCCAAGATGGCCGACTTTTAACCGGAAAATGGTTAC
>NW_017537420.1:51937-55281 GCF_001853355.1 Bactrocera latifrons
ATATTTTCAAAAGAAAATATTTTTATTTTAATAGATATTCTTAAAGATGAGAATAATATGAGCAAACACATGAAAAATTAAGTTGTTTATTTAAGCGTATTTTTAACTGTGGTAAGTTAACAAATGTTCAACATAGAAAAATGTTACGAACAAATAAGCAACCATGCCGAATAATGGGGTCCAGAATATACTCATTCACAGCCATATTTCTWTTTTCCCAACATAACGAAGGTTTTTGAGAGACAATTTGTTTGAATTTCTTTAATGGAACAATCTTTGCTATGGTTTATTTAGTTATTTGAATCTGGAACAAGTGTTTGCTAATTTCCATTGGGAAGATAAATAATAGATCGACATAACTAAACATAGCTTCGTCAATATTGCTGCGTAATGGGTCAGGTTCCAATTTTGTGATTTAAGAGATGAAAAAGCGATACGAGATGCTGTGAAGTACTTGAATGTAGTTATCAACTTAGGTGGTCCTGAATTCGAGACAAAATTTTGCATTCAACGACGTGGTCGTGGTAGGTTCATGTTGCATTGCTACGTTAGCTAAAATTAAACTTTATTTCAAAAGATTTACCATCTATTTTTTTTTTTAGTAGAATCAGCAAAGAAGCTGGTGTACAACGTTTGATTATTTATCTGTCTTAAACGCTAGTCCCAAACCAATGARCTTTGTGCTTGAGGGGGTAGGCAACTTTTTGAAGAGCAAATACTACGGTGAATGTGCTGTTCAGATGTTGCACAGGCTATTGTCAATTGCACTAAGGATCCCGATACTGCTGGTCAGGTTTATCAAGCTGTTGGGTAGGTTTTGAGCAAAATTAAATTTACATACTTTCTAATATGCTAAACACTCAACACCCAGCTTGCAGATCAAAGCGTTACCAGTTGAGCGAATTAATTGACTGGTTCCATCTTGTTATGCGCAAAGCTGAAATAGTCGTTAAGACGTGCATTACGATCCTACCTTCCTAGTGAAAGCCAAGTTCACTGAGCTTATCTGTCCTGGACAACCTATTGGTGAGCTACATATGGAACGTATCGATCGCGAATGTATTACCGATGTCGTTTGGGTGCACAATTGACCTCCATGGAAGAGGAAGTACCATGGGAATTGCGACCATATCGTGCTGCTATGATACCGAATTGGGAGAGTGAGAGGAACCAGCTTCACCAAAACCGATAGGACATCTGGAAGAACTACGTATGTTTGCATAAAACAACTATAATGGCAACAACGCTAACAACAACAGCCAAGCAAATAACAAACAACACTCATCAAATGAAAGTTGGCGGCGTTGGTGACCAAGCAGCGATTTGAAAAAGAAACTTTTGCATATACGCTAATTACAATTCGTCCTTACATCCAGTGAATTATGGTCGATTATGAATGGTGTTCAAGTTGATATTTAAAATTTAAAAAACAAATAAATGTAATTTGGCTAATAATGAACCTCTATTAGAAAGTAAGAAATTTGAATTATATTTTTATTTGGGCCAAACAAGTTATTATCTATTTAAATAATTTCAAACGTAATATATTTCGAACAATCATTTTTTTTTTTTTAAATATTATGCCAGTATTGCTATTAAGCATGGCAAAATAGTGTTGCGTAAGCTAATTTAAACTACTTTTTACTAGTATATACATATTGCAAATTCAAAAAATAATTTCTTGAAGAATCCTTTTTATTTAAAAACTTAGCTTAGAACTAAAAAATAATGTGATAAATCTGTTTGGATAATCAGTCCATTTGGGAACGAGTAGGATTCCTGACCGCCGGCGTATAGCTCAATTCTGACATATAAAACGTGTATGTAGTTTGAGATTACAAAATTCTATACTTAAAATATAGAAAATTGCTATATAATTATCTCTTGATTTATCTTACAATAAAAAATTGTGTTTTACTGTTCAGACGAATTATTATGATATTATTATGGTCCACTCATTATCAAATATAATTTCCTATTTGTCCTTGAACAAGTTAACGCTTAAAAATATATAGCATATATATCTATATCATGGAGGTATAATGAATTTTTTTGCTAACAGCAATAAACTTTGTACCAAATATTGAAAACAGTATTGTTACAAAAGTAGTATTAAGTTTGGTACCACTTGTATTTGTATTGCTATATGCATCCCTTATTATAAAAACTGGGCGCCGCGGTTGTCTGTTTGTCTACTTAAACAATAGCTGTATGTATACGGAATGTATAGCATTATGTGTGTTTGTCTTGCTATATATGTACATTCCTTATTATAAACCATTGTATAACGCTACAAGTAACAAAAGAGTCAGCTGTTTTCCAAGAATTTTTCACAGCTGAGATCACCTGATCGAAATCTGCTTTTTTTAGGCACARAGGTGTAATTAAAATGTAGGTGGTCAACTTTTTTGTGAAAAAGTATTTGCAACGGAAAACATTAATGAAAACTTTCAAAAATAGTTTTGAAACAAAAGTTTATTGGATATTTATTGCTCTTCCTCACCACGTCTCAGGTTGCAATGTAGGCGCGCTACCGATCTTTTTTGGGTGTTCGGTTCCCCAGGAGGCCTATTTTGACTTTTTTTTTTATATATACAGTTTTAAATCAATCTATTGTATTTGTTATAAAAACTATGACAAGACAAAACTGAATATATCAAGTCAGGTACAATTCATGAATATTAATTACATTAAAAATATAACTGGAAACTATTTAAACAAAACCTAAAATAAATATAAACAAATCGGGTACAATTCCATTGTAAACATTAACAATACAAGTCATAACAATCGGCTTGTGTTAATTTTAACAAAAACAAAAATTAATATAAAAAATCAGGTACAATTCACGAACAACAACAATAATATTCAAAAAAATCTGCTAAGTAATAAATAATATTTACAAAATATTCAAAATAACCCACAGCGAAATTCTTATTAAAAATCCTATAAAGGAATAGTGGTGGAAAGAAGGGTCCTATACCTGGTACACCAAAACAAACAAAAAAATATTGGTAATAAGCGTACAAACCTAATCGCTAAAATTCTCATTTCAAAATCACAGATCAAGGTAACTATGGAAATAAATATTTTTTTTTATAAAATTGGAAACATTTAATAATATATTGATACAATAATTAATATTTTGGACAAAACTGATTAAATTTAATGTTTAGAAATTTAAATAATCGAAAAATATTTGAACGTTTTAGTAGTAGAATATTTGGGGCAACCCGTACCAAGTGGCTAGTTCTTCTTCTTCTTGATTGGCGTAGACACCGCTTACGCGATTATAGCCGAGTTAACAACAGCGCGCCAGTCGTTTCTTCTTTTCGCTACGTGGC
>NW_017537420.1:63041-64970 GCF_001853355.1 Bactrocera latifrons
AAGACGTCAGTCGAAGATAATATTGACAGTAAACTAAAAAAATATGTTCCAAAAAAGGAGGTACTAATTTTTAAAAATAAATAATTTCATTATTACCGATGAAAATAATATCGAAGGACCCCTTAATCCTTCGATATTATTTTCTAATGCTATAAAAAACGCTTATTTTGAGGCGCTCTCACACTGGAATAAGTTGGGCATCCCATTATCCCTGATTCGCATATACACTACACCATGTCGACACCCACGCTGCTATACTTCGATCGGATCAATACTGCGCTTTACATTCTGCATAATACGAACGATCACTTATAATAGTTTCATCGGGAAACTATCTCGTAAGCTTGCTGTGGATTTCCATCGTACATTTGCAAGTAGCAAGTGCATTTACATTTACATTTCTTACATACTTAATTATTAAATGCAAAATATCAAAATCTTTTTAAGCCAACCTTTTTAAATTAAATTAACTTATATACAAAAACAAAAGCAACTCTACTTAAAGCATGCCATAAGTTATAGTTGATGGCCGCTTCCTAATTGGCGGTGTGCCAATAAAATTATATACTTATTGTTTATTTTATACATAAATGCTTTTAGCTATTGGTGGCGTTAACTCCCCCACCTCTAAATCTAAGCGCCCCGTCTTCGAATATATATTATGTTAGTTATTAGTTCTTGTCGATAGTTTTATTAACATTTTCTCTTTTTATTTTGAATTTTGAATTTTAATATTTAATATAATATATGTTATTACTTTTGTATTAAAGTAACCTAATATGATTATCAACAATGGCTTAAATTTTCCTTCTTTTATATTTAAAATTTTTCCGGTGGGATTTGCATATTTTATATTATCAATTATTACATAATCTTCAAAAGTTATCAAATATGCTCCGTCTATTGTATGAATATTCACAATATGTTTTCCGGAAGCTTTTATACCACCGTCTTTTACAATAAAATGTTTATTATTTCATATCTGAAAACAAGTACTATTTTTTTTTATCAAAAAAATGCATTATTTAACTATTTTTTGCAAACTTGGACAGAAAAAATTGTACTTTCACATTTTATTATTTCACTTTCGATTAGTAATTTTGTCTTGTGTAGTTAATTATGTCTGATATAGTATTGTTGATATATAATACTATCAAGGAGATATGTATGTAAAATGTCTTCATTGTGCCTATAAGATAATGAAATAAAACTTTAATATTGTCTTTAAGTATTCTATTTCTATTTTGTATATTTACTTTATATCCTAAATCTTCTGCAACTATTTGTTTTTTATATTTGGGATTAAATTTATTTCTTTTTCCTGTTACTTTTTCATAAATTATTTCTTCAGGGTGAAATGTGAAGCTTGTAATACTGCCTGGATACATTTGAACAATTTACTCTTTTTCATGTACATACAAAATGGATTTTTTTTTTTTGCTTAAATCTCGTTAAAAATAATCTAAGAATATGTCCTCAAAGTTTTAGATGGGAATTTGAAACATTTTCGAAGCTAGAACGTTTAACTAGAAGATAAATTATTAAAAAATATGAATAAATTTAAATTTTTTGTTTCCGAAAGAAATTGCGACCTGCATCCTGCCCGCAGTCCGAGCACATGCGAGATGCATACGGCAATTGCTTCCCAAAGGCAGAATATCAAAGATTTCGTATCGTATTTGTGAATGATGTTTAAACATAAAACTATAAACCCTAGAAATTTAGCTTTAATCATTTACTTCATTATCTCCCAAAAAAATTCTAAAAAAAAAAAAGTTTTTTTGAAGCCTCTAAACCGGGCTCCCCCTTAATCCTTCGATATTATTTTCATCAATAATAATGAAATTATTTATTTTTAAAAATTAGTACCTCCTTTTTTGGAACATATTTTTTTAGTTTACTGTCAATATTATCTTCGACTGACGTCTT
>NW_017537420.1:67545-75624 GCF_001853355.1 Bactrocera latifrons
TAAATTATGGAGGTAACACTTCTCCAGCCTGCTGAATGTTAGCGAACGCACAACCACAGGAGAAGGTGACGCCGATTCCGCAATCGATGACGATGGAGCAGACGTTCCATTGCCCGACCAAGAAGAAGTYCGAATAGCAATTATCCGCCTGAAGAACAACAAAGCGGTGGGGGCCGATGGATTGCCGGCCGAGCTATTCAAACATGGCGGCGAAGAGCTGATAAGGAGCATGTATCAGCTTCTTTGTAAAATATGGTCGGACGAAAGCATGCCCAACGATTGGAATTTAAGTGTGCTATACCCAATCCTCAAAAAAGGAGACCCCACAATCTGCGCCAACTACCGTGGGATAAGCCTCCTTAATATCGCATTTAAGGTTCTATCGAGGGTATTGTGTGAAAGATTAAAGCCCACCGTCAACAAACTGATTGGACCTTATTCAGACCACCTTCAGACCTGGAAAATCAAAAACTGATCAGATATTCACCATGCGCCAAACCTTGGAAAAGACTCGTGAAAGGAGAATCGACATCCACCACCTCTTCGTCGATTTCAAAGATGCTTTCGACAGCACGATAAGGAACTGCCTTTATGCCGTGATGTCTAAATTTGGTATCCCTGCAATACTTATACGGCTGCGTAAGCTGACACTGAGCAGCACTAAAAGCTCCGTCTGAATCGGAAAGGTCCTCTCCGAGCCGTTCGATACCAAACGAGGTTTGGTATCGTGATATTGATATCATCGGCCTCAACACCCGCGCCGTTAGTTCTGCTTTCTCCAGACTGGTCAAGGAAGCAATACAAATGGGTCTGGCAGTGAACGAGGGCAAAACGAAATATCTCCCGTAATCAAACAAACAGTCGTCGCACTCTCGACTTCTCACTCACGTCACTGTTGACAGTCTTAACTTTGAAATTGTGTTGTTGTTGTTGTAACGGCAGAAATTCTGCCGAGTTGACAGTCCTTGGCCGGATAAAAATCCGGGTCCATTCCGGTTTTCGGAGACCCGACTGTCGTGGGAACACGACACCACCAACAATGTCAGCATGGAAATCCAAAGCAGGATAACTCTTGCCAACAGGTGCTACTTCGGACTGAGTAGGCAATTGAGAAGCAAAGTCCTCTCTCGACAAAYAAAAACCAAACTCTATAAGTCACTCACAATTCCCGTCCTGCTATATGGTGCGGAGGCTTGGACGATGTCAATAACGGATGAGTCGACGTTGCGAGTTTTCGAGAGAAAAGTTTTGCGAAAGATTTATGGTCCTTTGCGCGTTGGCCACGGCGAATATCGYATTCGATGGTGCGTGGAGCTGTACGAGATATACGATGACAATGACATAGTTCAGGATGGACGAAAACACTCTAGCTCTGAAAGTATTCGACGCAGTACCAGCCGGAGGAAGCAGAGGAAGAGGAAGACCACCACTCCGTTGGAAGGACCAAGTGGACAAGGACCTGGCTTCACTTGGAATATCTAATTGGCGCCAAGTACCGAAAAGAAGAAACGGCTGGCGCGCTGTTTTTAACTCGGCTATAATCGCGTAAGCGGTGACTACGCCAATTAAGAAGAAGAAAATTTTCAGACATAAATTTGATAAGTGATTTTTAAATTACTAAAGTTGGCTGAAAATTACAAAATAAATGTTAAATGTGAGCTTATTACAATGCTTAGAGTATATATTTAAATATGCAAAGTAAAAAACGTGAAGAAAGTCAGTGCAACATAGAGAAATACCATGTGTTCTTAGTGCAAATTTTTGAAAATTTAAACGTGAACATTTTAAAAAATATTAGTTATATTTATATTATTTTTGTATAGTCCTCCTCTGGAGAAGTTTCTCCATCCGCACCCCTCCGCCAAAGTAATCGGAATCCTGCCGATATATGTATAAATAAGTAATTGTTAATTCGGATAATGAGTAGTAAAGAAATAAAGATATTATTTCTTATTTTCACCTTGAAGTTGACCTCCGTATACTTGGCGAATAAATTGATCATTTCCATAAATTAATGTATGCAACAATTGGGAATTAATTTGGGAAATTTCGGTAAAGCCTTTTTATAATTTGGGAACGAACAGTTAATTAAGAATCATTAAAAACATATTCAACCGTATACTTGGCGAATTTTTGATGGAATGGCGAAATTTAAATTACAACAGACTTAGAATCAGTTGGGAATTATCGGGAAATATCTTTTTTAATTTGGGAAACTTATGAGGCCAATAAATATTAATTATGAGTAGATGAGTTAAATCACGTGACTGCGCTCCGTCGTTAACCCTCACACTCGGTCGTTTTGCATGGCATTTCATTTCGGGTCAAACAAGACTCCATTTTGGAGCAGAACAGCTGAAATGATTTTCCATTTTTAATTACAGTGAGAGTAGCATCCAACAGAAATCTTAATTATTGATCAAAACCATATAGACCCAACTCCGCGTTGAATTCCTAGTAGATTTCTCTAGATTGGCTTATAACTATAACTAATCAAGAGCATACATTGTAAGTACAGAATAAAAAATTTTTGCATTCATTATTATTGTTATTAATTTTTATCCACCTAACCTTAGTTTATCACTTGGAAGAAAGAGTTCTTTGTTCGAAAGAGTAATTACTCCATTTTCCCAATTATTCATGAATCTTCAACATTTGAGATGAAGGCAAATACATCCATTTTATCCCACTCTCCCTTAGTATGGGAACTAATAAAGCAATCAAAGAGCAAAGGCATCACTATAAAACCCAGGATGCAGGTCTTCAAACAGTTCACTGCATTCATCATAATATTGATTTTCTTTGCACCGGATGAATCAATATTTCCTAATTTTTTACCCCTTAGTCATCTCAGATTTTTATCTATTTCTACATCGATATACATAATTTACCTCTCTAGAACAGAAGGTATTGCAAATAATAGCTCCAAGGTAAGAGAATAGTTAACAGGTACTAGAATTGGAGAATACCGCTCTATACATATATAAGTAATCTGATCGATTTTATTTATAATTTTTTAATAATTAATGAAGGATCCCAGAGCGTTTACAAACAAATTCAATTTAATGGCTGGTAATAATTATTCCAGTTTTGATTTTAATTCTGTGGGAAATTCCATAACATTCTGCTGATGATTCTTCATTTCATTGAAAATCATTCAGTTCTCTCATATTTTTTCTAGTCAATTTTCTGGGTTCTGGAGTATTCATTGATCTTGATTTTCTTCTATTAGTTATAATAGTTCTATTAGTTATAATATCTTTAGAAATATTAATGAGATGTTTCCATCAGATTTTTCTACAAAGGAACCATTACCTAGAATTCATTGGAAAAATTTCTCTTATGCCGATGTTCCAGTTTGAAGAAAAAAAATTTAGAAAATTTATGTCCAAGAATTTTTATAGAGAGAGAGAGAGAATCTACAGTCGTATATCGAAGGTAAAAGCGTCAATGGGTTTTATAATGAGGACTTTTCGAAAGCGTTGGAACGACTGGGCAAAGAATTCCCGGCGTGGACAGGGATCACTGTAACATTGCTGATTTTGATCTAAAGTCTTATGAGCCATTGGGTGGGCTCAAAAACAAAGGCATTTTCTCAGTTGATAGTGCTACCTCCGAAGATGATGAGTCAAAAGAAGAGGAGATCATCAGAGCAAATCCATTACGTAAGGGAAACACCAATATGACTGACACGGAAAATGAGTATTACACTTTTGATAATAAAAAAGATGTTTATACCAAGCACAACAAAGACAGACCAATTAAGGAGGATGTAAAAAGAACTCCAAGCATCTCCAACGACGACGGGCATCAAAAAAAAAAAAAAAAAAAAACAAAAAAAAAAAAAAAAAAAAAAAATTTCAAAAAAAAAAAAAAAAAAAAAAAAAAAAAAAAAAAAAATCATGTAAGCGATGATTTTGAAAATCTTTCGCTTGATAACAGAAAAGTATTTATGTAAGAGAGCTATAAAGAGCTATAAAAATTTCCTCCCGATTATGGAGAAAGCAGAAATACCACCGAGCACTCCAAAATGTCACTTCTTGCAGAAAGAGATCTTAGAATGCGAAAATAAAGCGTCTCAATTCGTCCTAAATGAGGAATTAAAAAAAAAACACTACGATTCAGCCTGATTCTGCAGTGGACGGTCTGAATAATCCCTTCAATGATGAAGCAGAGAACGTATATTTATAGAGAAGGTTCACGATGTCAAAAATTTAGGGATATTTAAATTTTGGGATATTTACTGTTTTGGATGAGCGTGTTTCACCACAGAAAATTATTAGCGTGTTTCACCACTTAACACAAGGGGGATGAAAATAGCAGAATTGAGCATTTTCAGTGTTAAATCAGAGAGCTTATGCTATTTTCGATGTTAAGGAATGTACGCTTACAGATTCGCATATTTACAATGCGCAAACGACTCTGCATATAATTTATATACATGCATGTATGTATATGTTCTATATATTTTATATCAAAGCACACAAGCATGTACATATGTACGCACAAATTAAACTATTTCATGATGAATTCCTTAAATCTTAGGAAATATATGATAAAATCATATTTGTATTATTACCTAATTTTTTTAATTAATATAGGTTTGATAAGATATATATGTACATATGTATTTATATACATACATATTTGATAAGATATATATGTACATATGTATTTATATACATACCTACATACATATGTATTTATTTGCAGGCCTTTAAAAGTTTTGATTATATGTTAAAAGACCAAGCGGTCGCACATATTCACGTATGTAATTATGTGTGCATGTAAACAAAACGAACCATACGCATAATGTTTGTAMATTTGTCCACACACAACTTTGTATGTTTTTTTTTTGTTAATAGTAGGGGGAAACATCGAAAGCCGGAGTGCGGAACTTTAATCCGCTAAACCTAACCTACTCCCAACTCAAGACTCTCCCACGGAACCACCGGCTAAGTATTACTTCGTGGGAGGGACAAGACATTTAAGTCTCCTCTATTGCGCGGACTGACGAACTCCTAATTTGCTAAGTCTAAGTTTTGTTATTATGGATGCTGACGCTTCGSTRACAGCYTTCCATTTATCARTCGACTGACACATGAGTGTCGTTAAATTATCGACCGTAAAACTACCACCGTGCGTGGCTTTTAGTTTTTTCCTTGTATTTGAAAATCGAGGGCAATAAAATAACACATGCTCAGAGTCTTCTATATGTTCTGTACATGTCGGACAGTTCGGACTAATGTCATTGTGGAATCTGAAAAGGTAGCTTTTAAAGCACCCATGTCCACTAAGTATTTGGGTCAGATAAAAGTCTAGGTCCCCATGTCGTCTGTCTATCTAGGAGTGGATGTCCGGTATAAGTCGGTGAGTCCAGCGCTCTTTGGATGAGAAGTTTTACCGCTCCTGACACATTTTAGTGCTCTTATTTCTCTCCTCTGCCTTTTCCTTATCTTCCTAGTGCTTATGAGTAAAACTTCTGTTTTTTCCTCCGCCAGTTTCAGACTCACAGAAGAGAACCATTGGCGTATACCATATAAGTACTCATTACATTTATTCTTCAGGTCGGCTAAATGTTTGGACACTGCTACCACCATGAGATCATCCGCATAAGCTACTAGTTTCACGTCTGTTGGTTGCTGTCTTCTTAGCACCCCGTCCTACATAAGGTTCCATAATAGTGGGCCTAACACTGATCCTTGGGGTACACCGCTCGAGATGTAGTAGCTCTTGGTTCCTTCGTCCGTATCAAATATCAGCCTTCTGTTTTTAAAATAACTAGTTATTATGTTCATGAGGGCTCCAGCGGCCCGTATTTCATCCAGGGCTTTGATTATGACTGTGCATTTTGCCGAGTTGAACGCATTCTTGACATCCAGGGTAATCAGCGCGCAGTACTTTTTTGTGCACATTTCCCAGTATCGACGACTTCTCGTAGCGCGTCAATAGTGGATCTCTTTCTTATAAACCCGTATTGTCTCTCTTATAATCCGCCGGCTTTCTGGATTGCTAACTCCAAGCGGTTTCTTATTATATTTTCGCACACTTTACCCATTGTGTCGAGCATACACAGAGGTCTTTACGATGAAGGTTCTTCAGGTGGTTTCTTTGATTTTGGGAGCAAAATCAAACGTTGTGATTTCCAAGAGTCGAGGAATACCTCTTCCTTTAAACAAGCGTTGTACATTTTGGCGAATACTCGAGGTTTGAGCTTATGGCTTCCTTCAGGGCTCTGTTTAGTATGCCATCCAATCCAGGCGCTTTGGTGTTTTTGATTTTCTTTGCTATTGCCAATAGTTCGTCTTCCGTGACTAACGGGGTGACTCTGCAGCTTCGTTTCGTCGCTTGGCGTATGAAATCCGGTCGTGTTTCGGGAATAGTGTTTCAACGACCTTTCCCATGAAAGCGGCGTCTTTCGGTTGCTGCTGCTTATTTTTAAACCTCGACATACAGATTTTGTAAGCAGTGCCCCAAGGGTCAATGCTTGCTTCCTCACACAGTTTCTCAAAGCATATTTTTTTGCTCCGGGTAAATGCCGACTTCAGGAGTTTCTTGTGGATTTTTAATTCTTCCCAAAGGCGATTTTCGTTAGTTTCGTCCCGGTTACGCTGTAGACGCCGTCTAGCTGAGTGACAAAGCTTTCTCAGCGTGGAGATTTCCTCATTCCACCAATATACTGGCCGCCGTTCTACGCATTGTTGCATCGCATGCTGCGACCAGATTTTTTCGAACTGCCGATACCAAGTGGGCGGCGCCGTCACCTGATGCCTTTGATGCACTCCAGACTAGCTCAAATAAGTCTGGGTCGAACTCTTGTTGTTTCCAGCTTCGATTTCGGGATTGGTTTCTGCTAAAAAGTTCCTGCTCACGGAAGTACGAGATTTGTGCTATAATTGCCATATGATCACTGTTTGTGTATATGTCAGACACCGCCCTCTTAATGTGCCTGCTCAGCGAATCGTTTGCAAACATAATGTCAATTATGGATCCTTTATCGCCTTTTTGATAAGTGCTTCGAGTTCCGGTGTTCATTATTGTTAATTGCGTTTGACTCAGATATTCATGAACTAGCCGCCCGCGGTGGTTTGTACATCTGCTACCCCATGCACTTGACCACGCATTAAAATCACCTGCTATTATAATAGGTGGTATGCCTCTGGTTTCTAAAGACAACGTTAAGAGGAATCTTCGAATTCTGTGATTGCTGCGCTGGGACGAGCGTAGCAACTTACAAAATAAATCYCCTGAATATTCGCCCATGTGAAGCAATTATGTTTTTCTCTGGAGCAGGTTTTAAAGGTCCTTAACTTTGTATGTAAATATGTACATACGCATATTGTTTTATGCGAAATTTCCGTTGATACGGACAACCAATGGCAAAGCTCACGTTTTGTCAGAGTCAATGTGTCGATGGACCGACACGGCAAAAGCGTTGTGTTGTTGGTAGAAGATCCTAGCTGTGTCGAAAACACAAAAGAACGATCGCCAATTGCCACTGTTTCCCTTGCCGTTCTAATAGCTTTACCAACGAATTTGTGTAAATATGTATGCCTTTGGATGAGCGTGCATACATATCGATGCAGATATTTGCAAGCCGTTTGCCAAAGTCGAGAAAAGGCGCTTGTTGGYAAAGGCATGCTCTGGGAAATGTAATGGTATTTGGTTTTATGAATGAAGCAAGTTTGCCTCTTGTAGAGCCCCCAAAGGTGATCTAGTCACCGATGCYCAGAGCATACGTAAATTATGGAGGTAACACTTCTCCAGCCTGCTGAATGTTAGCGAACGCACAACCACAGGAGAAGGTGACGCCGATTCCGCAATCGATGACGATGGAGCAGACGTTCCATTGCCCGACCAAGAAGAAGTCCGAATAGCAATTATCCGCCTGAAGAACAACAAAGCGGTGGGGGCCGATGGATTGCCGGCCGAGCTATTCAAACACGGCGGCGAAGAACTGATAAGGAGCATGCATCAGCTTCTTTGTAAAATATGGTCGGACGAAAGCATGCCCAACGATTGGAATTTAAGTGTGCTGTGCCCAATCCACAAAAAAGGAGACCCCACAATCTGCGCCAA
>NW_017537420.1:76533-84174 GCF_001853355.1 Bactrocera latifrons
CGGCTTCGCTGGCTAGGTCACTCCTGCTCTGAAAGTATTCGACGCAGTACCCGCCGGGGGAAGCAGAGGAAGAGGAAGACCTCCACTCCGTTGGAAGGACCAGGTGGAGACGGACCTGGCTACGCTTGGAATATCCAATTGGCGCCACGTCGCGAAAAGAAGAAACGACTGGCGCGCTGTTGTTAACTCGGCTATAATAGCGTAAGCGGTGTCTACGCCAATTAAGAAGAAGTTTGCCTGTTGAAAGCGCGCTTACGTTCATGAATGAAAATATTGTTGTTATGTACTTTTCTACAAATTTGGGCATCGACTATTTGGCTGCCATATTGACTTGTGACGCTGCTAATGATATTGGAGACGTTTTTTGTTTTTGCAGAATAATATTTGTAGTTTTTGTGGGCGACATACATATCTACATGAGAACGCATATAAATATGTATGTTGTGTATGCATTATTTGTGTGGGAATGTCGTACACATATGCATATGGGTGTATGTACATATAGCAGCAGTGCGCGCACACTTCTTACTGATAAATGATAATATCACGATTTGAATTTCAATTGTACTTACATATGTACATATGTATGTAACTATGTGCTGATATGTAGATACGTATGAATATTGATATGAAATACGATTTGCATATAATATTATTGTAATATATTATAATAAGTTGTTTAGGATATTATGATAGTATGTCATATATGTATATACATATATAGCATACATACTCATATGTAAATTTATAATATATTATCAAACATATGAAATATTTAAAAAGTAGCTCTTATTTGTACATTAACTACAAATGTTACTTCGAAAATAGCATTATTTAATGATGAAGCTATCAATTTTACATGCATTCACAAAAACTTTCTAAATGATATTCAATATCAATTAATATGATTGAATGTAAACGTATAGAATTATATGCAAAAGGCTAACATACGTCTGCAATAAGAATGTATATTTCTGAGCATAATTCTCATTGAATGCTCAGCTCTGTTCACACTCCACTGTTAAGATTTCTCCTTCTTAGSTAGMTGTGGTGAAACACGCTCATCGCATTTTGTTAGCTTTTGACAGTTCACACGCTTGTCCGTTGTTGGACCTTCTCTATAAATATACGTTCTCTGGATGAAGTATCGACTTCATATTAATATTAAATACAATTCAACGGCTGATGATGTTTCTGCGCATCCCTTGTTATTATCTTCCCAAACACCCACTCTGTTGACTTTACCTCTCATACATCCGTATTTCAGAAGTACTCCCTTGACTGATCATTCATATGCATTAACAGATGCATCTCACGACCGTAACACTTTGAAAGAGGTTACTAATTGGCATAATAATGACAAATCAACACTTCAGCCCAAGGAACATTCAATAAATGCAAGCATCGAAAGAAATTGCAATATACGATCAGATAATGCTATTTTTGATAAAGAGAATATCATCACCATAAGCGACTCAAGTGAGACCCCTTCATCGAATCTCTTACTCATGAAGAAAGACGATCAGGGTAAACAACTGCTTGCTCAGATTCAATCGCATAAAAGAAAAGTGGAAGATGTGGAATCAAAAAATTATGGCATGACGAAGAGGATGAAAACTGGAAAGAATGAGAAGAGCAAGCAATTGGGTTACTATTTCTGAAATCATAAAGAACTTAGAATTAAAAATCAGAGAATTAATTCTAAAAAAGGGATTAATATTCCCCAATGGTAACAGATGTATCAAATCGTTGAGAATAAAACTTAATGGTAAACCCTTTTGGAAGTTTGAATCGAAGGTGAATAGAAAACTGTTGCCTAAAGGAGTGAAAGTCAGTCCGCTCAATACCTGCGGTTTAGATTCAATTCTCCATATATTAGAATTTTGTGTGATCGATCACCCCTTATATGAGTCATTTGCTAAAGACTCTGATAGTAAAGCCATTAAACTCCTTCTTTCTTTCATGAAAAAAGAGGAAACTGCGGAAGTACAGCAGGAACGGTTGAGACTCCTGAATACAGTATACGACATTGCCGCGAAGCCGCAGGTATGTCTACTTCCATACAGGCTCAATGCTGTCGATTCACTTGCTATCATTTGGGAACGATTCTTGACCGGCTAACCAAGTGATTGCAAAAGTTCCACATGTAAAAATCCAGATTGTAACGTTGAACCCACACCAATGTATTTGATTAATGTGAACGAGAGAATTCTGCTCGAAGATGGTTAAAAAGACTTGGAAACAGCTCTTCAATATCGAACAGTTGATTATAACAAGAAATGTCGATCAGAATGTGGCTATGAAGGTAAGGAGTAGACCACATTAAAACTTCACATTTGCATAAGTTTAGATGTACGTAGGCCTCCGAACAAATTAAGAACCATGGGAGGTCATTTAAATGATTTTCCTCCTTACCTTTATCTAAAGAGACCTTATAGGTATGATTTTTTACATTCTGGAATTTAAATAATGCTTATAGGCAAGTTACTGTTGAAGCGATTTTTCAATGTAAATTTTTTATTTTCTGTTTGGTGGGAATCATCCATCATGAGCCAGGACTGTCGCTTCCAAACGTTGAAGAAGGACATTTATAAACTTCAGAGCCGGGCCACTTTTCACCATATATTCTTCGTACTACAGGATCGTGGATCCATTGTGATGATTTAGAGGAAAACATCAGCTATACGTGCAAACCAAGTCAAACTGTGAAACCTCATGCTGCAATTTAAGTGAGCTGTGAGACCGAATGCGACATTTGATAACTATTCTTCGAAAAAATTACTTAAATTACCTTAAGTTACCTTTCAATGAGAAATGCTATATATTTCTGTAGTTAATAGGATTTCTTTTTTTTATTTTCGCCTTTCCAAAGAAATTTTCGAAAATATTTCAGAGAAAATGAGATTTCATTGACTTATATAAATGTGCGATATAGTTATAAAAATGTGATATATAGTTATATGAATGTTATGTAGTTATATATATGTTGAACTATATGTTATATATAGTTTAAAAAAATTTTACTTAAAGTTTGTATTTCACATTTTTATTTTTCATACACAAATAAACAAAGGTAATAGACAAATACTTACTACAATCGTGTTTTTAATTATTGTTTAAAGCAGTAAGTAAGAAATTACCAATAAAAATCAATGAAAGATGATGTTTAACATTTCTACTTCAGTAAGAGAGGCTCAATCGAAAGAGTTCTATTATAATACTTGTAGATTTTTTTATAACTTTTCTACAACAGGATTTATCAGTCTGTAATTCTATACCTGTCAAATACTTCCTGATTTGTTTTTATTATGGACATTGAAGTGTTATGACAAAATTCCATAACCTAAATCCTCTTTGGATACCCCCACTACTCATTAGAGCGAGAGAAGGGTTGAGTCCATCACGTGACCCAGTGTCAGATTTTTAAATACATAATTACTAATATAACATCACTTTCCTAAATTAAAAAAAATATTTCCTGATAATTCCCAAATGATTTTAGTTCTGTTGCAATTTAAATTTCGTCATTCCCTCAAAAATTCGCCAAGTATACGGTTGAATATGTTTTTAATGATTCTTAATTAACTGTTCGTTCCCAAATTATAAAAAGGTTTTCCCGTAATTTCCCAAATTAATTCCCAATTGTTGCATATATTAATTTATGGAAGTTATCAATTTATTCACCAAGTTGGTCATATATTTAGCAATCCAATCCTCGAACTCGAGAGTTGGTTGGTTACAAGGTTACAAAATAACTCAAAATCAGAGTCGAATGCTATTATTTATAAATATATAAACTATTTTTAATAGTTTGTTTTCAGTTTTGATATTTTATACTATAAAAAATTGTAATTGAAAACATAGATGTGTGCAAAACTATATATGCGCATGGCAACATTGTGCAAATGAAAAGAAACAAAGATGGCTGAATTCTGCGTTTTTGCCACGTTTTTCACTGCTCACACATTTTGCCGATGAGGAAGGAAAAGGGAGGAAGGCAGTAGCGTTTTTGACTGTTCCTGCTATTAGATATCAAAATGAATATTGAACGTTCGACAATAGCTTGCGGCAATAATGAGAAATACAATTGTCGAGGCAACATTTGTTGCTTGTCGAGATGTGGCGTTAGGCATCGATGTCGAATGTGTGTCTCTATTAAAATATTATTTAGAAACACGATAAGCAGTGACTACGTGTACCTTCTTAATTTTATTTTTTAATTAGAGTAGATGAACTGTGAATTCCTTCATATAGAATATATTTGTTAGAATAATGAATCATTCGCCCGGAGTAGTATCAAGGAGATCTGTTGGTTATAAAAGTTTAATAACGTTCACAGTACTTTTGATTGCGTGGCTTGCCGGTTTTTCTTCACGCTTATTCGCAGTGATTCGATTTGAATCTATTATTCATGAGTTCGATCCATGGTTTAATTACCGCGCTACAGGGTATATGGTGCAACATGGATTTTATAAATTTTTGAATTGGTTTGATGAACGAGCCTGGTATCCTTTGGGAAGAATTGTTGGTGGAACGGTATATCCAGGACTTATGATAACTTCTGGTTGCATACACTACATTTTACACACCTTGAATATACCGATACATATACGTGATATTTGCGTTTTTTTGGCACCAATTTTTAGTGGATTAACATCGATTTCAACCTATTTGCTCACTAGTGAATTATGGTCCCGGGGAGCAGGGCTTTTTGCTGCAAGTTTTATAGCTATTGTTCCTGGTTATATAAGTCGTTCAGTAGCAGGCTCTTACGATAACGAAGGAATTGCCATATTTGCACTGCAATTTACATATTTCTTATGGGTACGTTCATTGAAAACTGGATCCGTTTTTTGGTCGGCTGGAGCAGCACTATCTTATTTTTACATGGTATCGGCATGGGGAGGATATGTATTTATTACTAACTTAATACCACTTCACGTATTTGTCCTTATTCTAATGGGTCGGTACTCTGAGAGGATTCTAACCAGCTATTCGACGTTCTACATTTTGGGACTACTATTATCGATGCAAATACCGTTTGTAGGTTTTCAACCTATACGAACAAGTGAGCACATGGCCGCTCTGGGAATATTTGTACTTTTGCTTATTATCGCAGTTCTTCGTCACTTACAAAGTGTATTATCTCGAAGTGAATATCGCAAAATATATCTCTTTGGAGTCATAGCGGCTGCGGTTATAGTATTTACTGGTGTGGTTATTCTTACAGTATTAGGTATTATTGCTCCGTGGAGTGGTCGATTTTATTCATTATGGGATACTGGATATGCTAAAATACATATCCCTATTATTGCCTCGGTATCGGAACATCAACCGACTACATGGTTTTCTTTTTTCTTCGATTTGCATATACTCGTTTGTTCGTTTCCAGTTGGAATTTGGTACTGCATAAAGAATGTTAATGATGAACGTGTTTTCGTTATACTTTATGCCATTAGTGCTGTATATTTTGCCGGTGTTATGGTGCGTTTAATGTTAACTCTTACTCCAGTCGTGTGTATTCTTGCTGGGATTGCATTTTCCAACTTGTTTGAAGTATTTCTCAAAGAAGACAACAATTCAAATACATTTGCTCACAAAACTATATCTTATGTGGACGATCACGATGATAATTCAATGGAGAAAAAAAATCTGTATGACAAAGTAAGAACTTTTACAATACTAATATATGTATATAGAGTTATTTAATAGGTGTATTTAATACTAGTTTATAGTTTTAGTAGTAATAATATCTACCATATATTAGAATTACAAAAGGGTCGAATAGATTGTCTTTAAAGTCGAATATCACGTAAACTTAGCGTTTGAGGTAGATCGGAATTGTGCCGAAATGAATACTATGCGAAAGTACTTCAGTCACCCTGGTATTGGCTCGCTAAGGTAATTTTTTTTTAAGCGCGGCCGAAATCCGCCAAAGAGAAAAGGAGTATTACACGAAAGTGCTTCAGTCATCCCGATATGATTTAAATTTAATAATAAGGAAAAAAAGAATTACGCGAAAATACAAACAAAGTAAGGCCTGTAGTTGAAAATCCTACATATTTGGTGTTTGAGATGTGTCAACGCTCTTTTTCCTCATAATTATAACCTATCTAACCTTTTGAACCTAATCAATCCTAACAGATTTTTAAATTAATAAATTTTGCTAAAATATTATATAATAAAATAAAAGTGAAATGTGAATATTTTTCAATGTTCATAGTGTATATTTAAATTTAAAAGTTAAAAATGTGAAAATATTTAGTGAAACATTGTGAAATACTATGTACGGCACAATTCCGATATCTTTGGCGCCGCAATTTGAAGGTACCGTTATAAAGAGGATGTCCTCCTGATTAAAAATATATAGGGTTATAAGTACCGCAAACTTTGTTTACGAGATATTCGACCCTAAAGTTCAAAAATTCCCAAATTTCGAACATTTCAAGAAGCTATTTCACCACGTTTAACAACTTTATTCACATTTTTCTCTTCTATTTAGTTAAATTAAACTATAAACTTTTAAATAAATCCACATTTTACACTTGTAGCAGGTTTTTTTTACAAAATAAATCTTTATTTTAAAAATTACATTTTACACACGTAGTGAACATCATTTGTGTTCTCAAAATTACAACGAAATGGAGCGGTGCCATGTGATAATAAGGAAATTCGCTGAAATTCCTTTTTTCCCCAAAAATTCCCCTATTCATGCATATGGATATTTTATTTTTTAAATTTATTAAGCAAATAAGTAATATATAATAATATGGGTCGGCTTTAGTATACCATTCCATGATTTCGGGGTTAAAAGTGGTATGGTTGGATATGGCTGATGCTCCAGATTAAGAAAATACATAATTGTTGCTGCCGCAAACTTAAAGTTTTCGAGATATTTGCATTTAAAGTTGAAAAATTTGCAAATTTTATCTTGCAATTTCTCGATTTCTAGTAATTATTTATTCCATATTGTGCACTTACAATTCATTACATTGTTTCTACATATTTATTTTTCAGAGATTATTTAGTTATTTACTTAAAATAAGCATTTAATATTTAACACAATTTTCTTCCATGCACAATAACAAAAGTGTTCCTTGTTGGCAGATAATAAGTATTGCCATAATTACACATTTCGTCGGCTTAACGTGCAAAGGTGCTAAGTGCCATTTTTTAATTATTAAAAAAAAAAAGGAACTGAATAAAAATTGAAGTTCAAAATTTTTTTTATTTTACTAACGCAGTTTTGTCAACTGTGATATTTCATTTAAGTACAAAAAAAAATATAATAAAAAATTTAATGAGCGCCTTTATATAAGCCTTTTTCTGGAGTTATTTGCACTTGGATGTATTGGACTTAGCACATTTTCGAAAAAGAAATATTGCAGTTTTTTGCAAATGGCGTATTTTATTATCACAAAAAAATATTATACAGTCTTACTTCGTTGCTGTTGTTTAAAGGAATACATAAGTACTTAAATGGAAAATCTTTGTTTAAGCCTTAAACTTTAAGGTATCACAAAAAGTTAATATATCAGTTCAGTCTTAATTCATTGCTGTTTGGAAATTTTAAATTAAGCAAAACAAAAAAATATATTAGAAAATAAGAAGATATCACTCATGTGGCAGGTCGTCATAACA
>NW_017537420.1:86244-87584 GCF_001853355.1 Bactrocera latifrons
TTTTTTTTTTGTTTTAGCTGATGTGTTTTATATTTATCTATCGAACTTCTTCAAAATATCAATTTTGACCGTAAGTGGACTTAGCACCTTTGCACGTTAAGCCGACGATATATGTACTTATATTTGCGCGATCAGAATATAGCGATGTGCAGGTCATTAACCTCTGCACTTGCGGAGTAGCCAGTACATTCTTCAAATATTAATATTAATGTGAATGTTTGTTTGTATGTGTTTGTAAGTACAAATTTATGTTTATTAAATTCATGTATTTGGCAAGTATGACTTGGGTAATTAATATATAAATATGTATGTTTGTATTTATCCGCTTGTATATCGGAAATTATGCTTTTTTATACCTTTCTGCTTACTGTTTGAAGGAATAGAAGGGGAATTGCTGGAAAGATTTGCAAGTAAATACTTGAATATAATTGGTTAGTTTTCTGTTGTAGTGGGTGTGTTTGTATACACTAGGGTAAGCTTAGAAGGCAGTAAATGATTTCCATTTGTATTTATAAAAATATATGAATGATATATTTTTTTAACTTTTTTTCGTTCCCGTTTAGAAATCGATTAAATGGATTATATAGGTTTTATATTTGATAAAACCACACATATTTACATATGTTAATAAAAAATGGAAACGAATTACTTTGTCTCGCCTCAAGGGAGTTTTGGTAGGAAAAAGTACATATATTTTTCACAATTTTGGGGATATTATCTTCTGCTTACGTTTCAGTTTCCTCTTGTGTTTAGTGTTGTGTGTGTTCTACTCCTAYGTCCTCCTGTGTTTAATTTTCCTTTCCTAATTTCCTCCTTTTTTTTAGTGTCCTCTTGCTTCCGTTTCCTCCTTTGTAGAGTATGTACATATGTATGTTGTAATTTTCTTCTAATTCTATCGTGCCCGATTCATATTATARTATTTGTTATTTTTATTGTTAGACCGCGCCCGATTTATATTTTGCACTTTGTTTAATATTATTATTAAATACTAGTCACAGTACTGGATAACTTTAGTAAAATTTTGTAATTTTTTCTAAATTTTATTATTTTCCTAAAATTTTGTTTTTATATTTTATTATTTAATTTTTTCACAGAAGTTATTTATAATCTAATTTTACTATATTTACTTTGTTTTAAATGTGTTGGCCTAGTAGCAATTTATRTTTGTGATTTTTTTTTAATATACGTATATAATTTGTATGCTTTTTGCAAAGTACTTTTATTTATTCATACCTTAATCTTTTATATAAATATATGCATGTTTTGGTCACTGCACTTTCTGCTATGCAAAAGCGGTTTTTGGCATATACATACATATGTTCTTTGTTTGTTTTTTTTTT
>NW_017537420.1:88179-91527 GCF_001853355.1 Bactrocera latifrons
GAGCGGTGAGGTTAAGTACTTCATAAATGGTATTTTTCCTTTAAAGAATAAAATATCAGCAATATTTCTTTAAACCTTATGGTTTAAAAGACAAATTATTAGCATTTGTATTTTAGTGGGAAGCTCTATTATGATAATTATCATTATAATATATATATTTAAATTATAATTTAAATGCGTCGCTTATTTTATTAAATTGTTTAGTTGAACATACATGTGCCATTAAAAACACTTAATACACACCTGAGATAATAAGATGTTTTCGTTTTTATCTAATTTTTTGGTATTGAGTCGCTCTTTTGTACTTGAATGACTTTTGTCTTCCGATAAGATGTGTCTGGATAAATAAATTGCACATTGCCAACGCCTGGTTAGTGCAACGTGGTGCGGACGCCATTAACGGAGCTCAGGCCGGGCTGCACTGGTTCGGCGACGTACCGTCCGGTTTCCTTGCGTGTTTCTACCAGTGCCTGAGGCAGCTGGCCGACCTACATCGCGTTGCGGTGCCTTGTGCAGCAGCGTGTGATGTGGTCTGCCACACGTGTGGCATAAATCGGCAGAAACACACTCCTGCGTCACATGCGTGTGCGATAGGCAGTTGAGGCAGTGCTCATGTGCCTGATCAACACGCTGGCGTTGTGTCGGTGTTAACTTCTTAAAGAGCCCACAGTGTTGTAGTCGGTGCTTCCGACGACATAGCGGGCATCGGATGCGACGTGGCTCGACATGAGCGGATGGCGTTGATGGGGCTGCTCGTGAGCCACTACCAGAAGCGGCAGTTAATATAGTAGCCTTGGTTGGGCGGGGCGGAGGAATAGGCCCAGTACGTGCTACATTGGTTGCCGACCGAACAGTTGGTGTCGGGATAGTAGGCATGTCCACGTCTATCTTGATCTCTGTAAAAAATTGGATTTGAAGTAGTATATTAATGGAATGTGCGATTGTGCCACGTTATGTCACATGACTGTGTCATCGTATTGACCGACCATTTTTTTTTTCGTAATTTTTATTGTTATTAACGGTTTGTTGCGGGTTGCGATTTTAATGATTTATTTTCGTTGATTGATTGATTTTATTTTTACTTGTGTTTCGGCATTATGTTCGGATTGTTTAGTATCGAATTTTCGTTATTATCCGCGGTTGGTAGAAACATAATTTAAGCAGCGGTCTGGTGAGTCTTCCGCTTTGAGTACGGAGATCACCGACCCGGGGGTGACCGTCTGAGCCATAATGGAGCTTTTCTATATGGCCCAGTCGCAATCGTCGTTAATAAGTACACAATCTCCAAGCTTTGGCGCATTTTCTGATGCTTTCTATCGATACCTCTTGTGGAGGTCCTTTAAATAGTCTTCTTTCCCCCTATGACTGAAATTATGATGGAGAATTTTAATTCTCTCCCACCGATTTAATAAGGATAGCGACTCCACGCCTGACTCAGGTGTTCCTTTGAGAAAGTGCCCTGGAGTTAGGGCTGTGAGATCTGAGGGATCTTGCGATAGTGTTGTTRGTGGCCGTGAATTGAGAACGGCTTCAGTGCGAATTAATAGTGTTGTAAATTCTTCGTAATTAAATTTGTAGTTTTCAGCTATCTTTTTTAAGTGGGATTTGAAGCTTTTACAGCTGATTCCCATAAACCACACATATGAGGAGCTCTTGGGGGATGATTACCTAGTAGGAGATCTTAGCATGGACGCCTTTAATTGAAAAGGCCAAGCAAAATCAACACCGGTAATGGTGAAAGGCAGAACGAAGTTGCAGCGTTCTGGTGGAAGTGCCGCCATAATCGGCGTCCTCATCTTCTGTTTATGCATAGTACAGATCTTGCACATGAAAACGCACTCTTTTATTTGATTCTTAAGTCGGGGAATATAGAACTCTTGGCGGATTATATGATGCATTAGGCGATGTTCCGCGTACAGCATTAGTATGTGTATATACTTGAGTAGCAATGTTGCAAGTCGAGACTTCTCTGGTATTATTAGAGGATGGCGTTCGTTGTGTGTCAGAATTGAGTTAACAAGCCGACCATTAGCACGGAGCAGACCTTTCTTTTCCAGAAATGGATTTAGTACTAGGAGTGAGCTCTTTTTGTCATTCGGCTTCGATTCTCTTAGTAGTAACATCTCGCAGCTGAAGTGGCGCGCTTGAGTAGATGCGATAAGAGCGACCTTTGCTTTTTGTAAGTCTAGGTGCGTCACTGTATCGCCTTGGGGATATACTGTGCGTATTCCTTTAATTSTAATATGAGTCRCTCTATGAATTTGAGAATATAAGCAATTACCCTGAGGGCTCGAGGGTATGATGAAAATCGCTCAAGGATGTCAGTATCATCCAATATCGTGTGAAARTAGTCGATTTTTCGACTTTCGGGGGCAATTAYATTGCGTAAGGGCGATTGTGGCCAAGAATCGGGGATTTTATTAACCATCGAGGGCCATTCCACCAAAGAGTGGTGGTTGCAAGGTGCAGAGGCTTGCACCCCCTTGTACCTAGGTCGGCAGGATTGTCAGCACTGGCCACGTGCCGCCAAGTGGCTGATCCCACTAGGTCAAGGATTTGAGACGTCGGATTGAAAATATACGTCTTTCATGCATGTGGAGGTTTTTCCAACCATGCTTATACAATTTCGGGATCAGACCAGAGATACAATTTGTATTTGGTCATATTCAGATGAGTTTGCACCATGGATACTAATTTGGCTAGTAGTAGCGCAGCACATAGTTCCAGTCGTGGCAGACTTATTGTTTTTAGCGGAGCCACCTTTGTCTTGGCTACTAGTAGCTGACTGGTGGTCGCTGTGTCGGATTTTGTGCGCACATAGATGGTGGCACAATATGCCTTTTCAGAAGCATCGCAGAAGCCATGTAGTTCGACTTTGTGCTCTGTGGCATAATTTATCCATCATGGGATTTGTAGCTGTGAGATATCATTCAGATTACACGCGAACTGGGACCAATTTTCAAGGAAGTGGTTTCACTTGTTCATCCCAGTCAGTTCCGTCTAGCCATAATTCTTGTATTAGAAATTTTGCTTGTATCATAATTTTGGAAAGCCATCTTGCGAGGTCGAAAATTATGGCTAAAAGTGCGGATATTGACTCATTAGTGTATGAAAACTGGTCAGATATCGCATTCCAYTGTATCCCCAAGGTTTTTGTTGTGCTTTCCTTTCGAATTTAAGGAAATTTGTGTCTAATAGATTTTCTTTAGGTTTTTTCTTTTAAAATATTAGGGCGSTTCGCCGATATYTTTTTCAACGGAAAACCTGCTGTATTGAGCGCTTGTATCACTTGTGCTAGTGACTCGTATGCCTGTGAAAGACTGTGGCTTCCAGACAGAATGTCGTCTA
>NW_017537420.1:93232-108433 GCF_001853355.1 Bactrocera latifrons
AGTTATGTCGTTTATGGCAATAAACGCAATTAAATTTGCTTTCGCAATCTTTGAGCGCATGCGCATGTGAACAGTTTGTACAAAGTTTTTTCGTTCTTACGAAATTKTTTCTTTCGTTAATGTTTAGTTTTTTAAATTTCTCGCAAGATTTCAGCGTGTGTCCTCCTTTACACATTTCRCATGACGTATGTTTATTTTGTTCGGATGTGAGCGCTTAAACTACGATTTAAGTTGTTGTTGTTACTCGCTTGGGGCCTAATGAAGCTTCGATTTAGGTCGTGTTGACCGTTTTTAGTTCTGACTATTTTTTTATCTACCCTTTCCGCTATTTCGTATTGGGTAGTTAAGAAATCGTTTATTTGTTGCCACGTTGGGCACTTTCTTCGTGATGAGAGCGATTGCTCCCGATTTTTCTGGTAATGCGGATGTGCATATATTTACCAGAATCGGGTCCCAATTGTCTGTGGGAATATTCTGTGTGGCTAGAACCGACAAGCAATTTAAAACAGTGGATTGAAGTTTTATAAATTCTTCACTTGTTTCTTTCTGAATTTTTGGTAAATTCATTAATATTGTGACTTGTTTGTCGACTAATATTCTTTCGTTCTCGTAACGAGCCTTTAGAGCTTCCCAAGCATAATTAAAATAAAAATAAAATTTTCGTCATTAAGAGCGAACTGTTTGACTATTGTGCCTGCTTGACCGTTTGTTTTGTATCGGAGGTGATAAAATTTTTGCGCTTGTGATAATTTAGGATGGTTTATGTACACGGCTGTAAACATGTCCCGGAAGGACGGCCATTGTTCATAACCACCATGAAAAATTTCAGTGTCACATGCGGGCACCTTGAGGTGGATGCCTGAACTTTCCTCTTGGTTTTGAACTTGTGGCAGCTCTACTCTCKRYTGTGGTTTTTTGGTTTGGTTTTTTTTTTTTTTTGGTTTTGTTTGCAATCCTGCTTGCTTGTGCTTTAACAAGAACAATTGGCATTTGCTGGGCAGGTGCCGATTTGGACTTTGAATATAAGTATGTGTGTGTGAACACTTGAAAATGGCAATACGTATGTATTTGCTTTTTCTTTCTACCAACTCTTAAAATTTCTTATTTTATTACGACCGCAGTTTTTTTTAATTTGCAAATTTTAAAATTTTTACTAAATTAAAATTTCGCTTTTACCGCTTTATTTGCTCGAAATTTTGTAAAATTTGTAAATTTTTAATTTAATTTTGTACCCTATGTACGTTGTATATACCGTCATAGGCAAATTGTATGCCGTATGTATGCATGTATATTATTCGCCGTACGGATAACGCGGGAATAGAAAATGGGTGAAGTGCAGGTATGCACTTTTGGTTAATATGTAAAATTTTAGTTATGCCGTTTATACGTACATGTGGGTGTATGTCACATTAATTTTTTTTCTCACTTGTTATTTTGTTATTTTGCTTTTCTCTTTTTAAATTTCCCAATCGCCTTTGCTTACTTTTTCCGCAATCCTGCTTATACTGTTTTGAGTATAAGGGGTATTGTCGGAAAATTTTGTCAAGTCAGTACTTGAAATTTTTTATTTTTAATGTTGTGTGTTTAGATACACAAATGTAAGCATAAGTAGGCCTTTTATCAGAAATACATATGCCGGTATATATGTGTATATTTATATATATACCTATCCTATATTATATACTATACTATATACCGTTCATACATATATTTTGGATATGTAATGTACCAAACTGTTTTCGGTTTCCCGGAAATCAACCGTAAGTTCGAACAGTTTGGTAGCAACCGTTCTATTAAAATTTACAGGATCGTATACAGTTTTTATAGAGATCAACTGTAACTTTCCACATACATATATGCAAATACGTACAAATGATTTAAGATAATAAATGGAGTTGATACACTCGCTTTGTGCCGCTTCAAGGGTCTTTGAGGGCTTTATATTCGGTTAAGATATGGGGGGTAGCTTATGCCACTGCGTCGAATTTGTTTCCTCTCTGTTTCCTTTTTCGGTAGTTACAACTTTGCCTTCGTAGGTTGGCTTTCGACTGTTGGTTGGGTTGTTTCATTTATTATTATTATTTTTCTCAGTTCTTTGTTTCAGCTGTATTAATGTTTGATTCCGCAGTTTATTATATATGTTAAACTTCGCGCCCGTGTGGATGTATGTATATAAATTGTATTCCGCGCCCGACTTAAGGATTYTTTTTTTTTTTTTTTTTTTTTTTTTTTTTTTTTTTTTTTTTTTTTTTTTTTTTTTTTTTTTTTTTTTGTGGGTATTGCGTTCTTAGCACTGTACTTGTATATATATTTTTATATTTGGTGTTTGTTTTTTTTTTTTGGTTTTAGTAACTGCACACACGATTTACCCTTTTTTATTATTGTATTTTTATTCCTTTTTTTCCAAATTGTGCGTTTCTCAGTGGCTCGAAGGACCAATGTTTAAAAGACACTGAGTTCTGAGTCACTTCACTTTGCCTTTTAACACTTACCACTTTCACGTATTTAAATAATACACCCGTTTCGTTTTTTTTTTTTTTTAATTCAATACAATTCGATTGGGTTTTAATATGTTTACAAATCTTCACAAATATGAGGGTAATTACAATTTTTTTTGATTCGATGTCTTAATTCTGATTTTCCATTAAATTGCAGAATCACAAAATGAGTTTTTAATTTGTAAATGTGCGGAACTATTCGGACGTAGGACGACCGAAAAGGCGAGAGGATCACAGTGATGCGTAGACTTCATTTGCCGATCAAAATGAGACTGATCAAACTTTTAAGTTGACCCTTTTTGACCAAAGTGGTTTGTGTTTGCGTGAGTGGGTGTCCTCTCGCGTGTGGGTGATGTTGATGTGTGGGTCCTGTGGAATGTGCGTTCTGTTTGTGTAGTGTATTGGTGTAGTGACATTAGGGGGGCCGGCTTATCTCATTTAACCAGATAATATTAAGTGAAAGGGAAACTATCATAGGATTACTTACATAAGAAAATGCTCAAAATGGCTGGATGCTATCTAGAAATAACTAAATCTAGTCGGAAGAAGGCTAAAATCGCACCAATACCTTATGGCATACGCTCTATTGTTCAGTTGTTGTTGCGTTACATAAAGACAATACAATCTTAACGTCGATATTGCTTGACTCAGCAGATTCTTCTGAGAGCTCTCCAATTGAAACTGGTGCATATTGAATAACATCGGGAGCGTGAATTAAAATTTTATGTACTGACGAAGAAAGATAGTAACAAGAATATTTTGAAGTTGATTCCCTGGCAGGATTTAGCACAAATCTAGTGAATTTAGGGTTGATTGAATCACGGAATTATCCTTTTGAAATTGAATTCGAACAGGACGGCAATAGCGGGTGGACGAAGGTCTGGAGTTTTTCCAAATTTGTTTGTCTTCTTCATCATTTTGTGATTTTATTATCAGTTGTAGAGAGACATATGTCGCGACAAAAATATAATTGCCTCACATATTAATATTTTCAAATTTCTGCTTATGTTTCCTTTGCCCAGAACTGCCATCAAGGCCACATTATCCTATTATTATATTAGAATTTCATTAGGACTCATTACATTCGTGATGCAGTATGTTAATAATTCAATAATTTTTGTGCCTCAACTTCAACATCAGATTCTGAGACCTTTATTTGCTCAGGGTAACTGTTTTTTCAATGAAAAGTTATCATAACAGGATAAAAAAGTTAATAACACGTTTTTTGTTAACGAAGGTTCTAATATGTAAGTAGATACCGAAGCTTTATCAAATTTGCTTCGGTGATACATAAGTGATATTTCTTCACACATTTTCTAAACACCAAAATTCAAGAATATATAGGCGGGAAAGTTTACATCGATATTATGTGCCTGGATAAATGTACGAATAAAACAAAGATTTGATAAAAGTGAGATAATGATAAAATGAAAACCAAAGCTCAAGGTTATATGACGAAAAAAAAACCTAAAAATAATAAAATATACACGAATATACATACACGTAAATACAAAAAATTGTGAAAAATAACACACACAAAATCGTATGCTTGGTAGAATAACATGAATAAAAAAGGGAGGTGCCAAAGGTTGCAGCTGAAATCAAAAGCATAGACTAAGAAAACATTAACTAACATAAATGATAAGTTTGCAATGAAACAAAAATAACTGCGGTTGATATAAAATGTCGTCATATTTTTTTAGCACTAACTTAAATTGACAAGCAGGGGCAATTATATGCCTGCTTATACAGTAAGCACATGTACAAAGAATGCAATGCTAAATACTAAACATATGCACTTTATGTAGGTGCGAAAGATGCGCTTATACTTAATATCTAGACATGTATGTAAAGTAATTATGATTTCGGAAATAGAGTAAACGCTAACGGTGTACATATCTATATACAATAGGCAGCAGTCAGCTTTGCAAACATATTAATGTATGTACATACAAATGCCTATATGTCAATAGCTGAATGCAAATAACATAAGAAAGAAAAAATAACGCAACAATCAGGCGATATTTGTCCAATAGGTGCAGCGTATGCAAACTTAGATGAGGGATAATACCCTATACAATATCTCTTAATTATCTTAACATCCTCCCAGTCTGAACCCTCGCGGTTCAGAATTTCTTCGTGTATTTCAGTTAGTCTTACCACCTTTTGTACAGGACGTTGACAGTGGCGTTTGACGTACATGCTTTCGTCCGGGAACCGATCGTTCCCAGGACGGCAATTGATTGGTCGGTCGCGTATGAGGATACCCATTCCTTCATATCTTCACGCATTTATCTATCAGTGCCTACAAACTGGATACCGTTGTCGCTGAAGAGCTTGGCACAAATACCGCGGCGACTAATAAATTGATCTTAAACGTCTATGAAGGATCTCGTAATCCAATCCTCAGCAAGTTCTATATGAACTGCTCTTGAGGACACACAGACGAATATATATGCATATGTCTTAGATGTTGTAGTATATCTTCTACTAACAATGCGTAGATAGAACGGACCACAATAATCTTAGTCGCTGTTTGAAAAAATTGGAACCGCAAGTACCCGTTCGCGGAGTTATGAGGCCTCTTGTTGATTCTGGAGAATTCGCGGATGTCTCCGCCACACGCTACATTTCCAYATGTACGCCTCTACTTGCGTCGTCGTCAAAACGAAGACATCGTCTATGAGAATCAGCAATTAATAAGTTAGCAAATGATCTTTGGGAATAATCATTGGATGTCGTTGTTTGTTAGATAGTTCTGCATTTCGGGTCGAAGCAATCGTTCGTCACTGGATTCATGTGACCGAATGCTATGTAATGGAAGAGCACGCACGATTCGTCATGGTGTCCCGCAGCACTCCCATCAAGAGTAAAAAAAGTGTAAAATCGACAAGCTGGAATCCAGAAAGGTGATCTCAGGCGAAGAAGTCGAAATTGCATAGTGTCATAGTTGTAATCGTTAGTAGGATGTAGACTACAAAATGCATCGAGAACGCCTCGTCTATAAGGGATCTCAATCACACAGTTGTGGAGCCCTTTGTGTAGGTCGCACCATTGGTGCATATACCTTCTACTCGAATCTGCAACGGAGTTCTACGAAGATTCAGAATTCCAAACATTTCATTGAGAAAGCTCACCTGATATCCGATGTCGCATACTGCACAGCATGCATAAGGCCTCCCATGGCACTCCGAAAGGAATACTTTAGCCGCCAGTAAAATGGTCTGGTCATCTTGCACAGCTAATGGCTGGATCCAATCTAATTGTCATTACTGGCGAGAATGCACTTGCGGTAAGGTAGAAGTGTGGTTCGCCGTAGCACCTGAGTTAATTGTTGATGTAGAGCTTGGCGTTGTTACCGAAGCTGCTGATAATGGTGATACACTCGTATCCGCTATATTATCCACTGGTCTTGTAACTGTGCGTCGACAGAGTAGCGCCTTATGCCCTTGCAGGCAAAACGAACATGCACCAGAAGTACACTGGCGGACAGTATGTCCTGATCGTAGACAACTGAAACACAACGTAGTGTAAAACAATTCTGTTGTCGCATACAACTCTTCGTGAGATGCAATTTCGTCTTCCTTCGCCTTGCTGACCAGATCAAAGTGGTAATGGAAARAACCGATCACAGTTTTGATTTACTCGACTGAGTAAAACTTCATACTCCACTTTATTCGAATTGAAATCTGAAGCCTAGATTTCCAAAGCACAAAATTGAAGCATGTGCCGATGCAAGTAAATTCACCTAACACTCAAGACAGGTGGTCGCAGTTCCTCACAAGAGGCACCATATATACAGTAGGCAGTGAGTACATGTATGTAAATATATACATATGTTTGCGACGCTGACTACTGCCTACTCTGTACATATATGTATATGGGGGATAAGACGCTATACAATATCTCAATGTTGAACAATAAACAAACTTGACTCATTTGAGGGCGGCACAGAGATAATTGTTGAGCTATATTGAATGCACAGTCCGCGTGTTTCTATTCTCTCACTTCTCTCGCTTTTCGTAGCGCGTACGAAAGGAATAGAACAAAAAAGTATTAACCTTTAGTTTTATTGTTTTTTAAGAAATAGCTTCAATACAAACAGCGGTAAATTTCAAACTTTTATTTTTTTATTTTTGGAAAAGAAAATTCTTATATACAAGGTGCGTTCCAAAGAAAACAGGACTTTTTGAATCCAGCACCCCCTGATGGCGTCATCTATATGTCGACTGGTGCGTTAGAATCTGCTATCTTTATCBWTTGCCCAGTGAGAATTTCATGACATTTCATTTATTGGAAGTGAAGTTGCTGCGTTTTAAGTGTCAGTATGTTACTGTTATCGGTGCGAAAATGAGCTTCAAACAATGAGMMAACATTAAATTTTGGTTTAAAATTGGTAACACTTTTATCGAAACAAGTTTATGGCGATTGCATATTAGGATGGGTCTATTCCAGACTTTTTTCGATTCGGGATTTCTAATAGTGCAGAAAGGTTGCCTTAGCACTTCCTGATTCCAATGCAACCTTTTGTTTTGAGATCGGATTGCATCTTCAACCCCAACTCCGGCCTTGAAATTTTGRAAATTCGCCTAAAATCGTAAAATTGTCTACCTAGCGCCTGAAATACGCATCTCATGGCAAAAGTTRTTTGTCACTTCATTTGCTACCGAAATTGTATATGTGATCATTAYCGTAGGACGAACCGTTCCCGAGATACGAGCGAAAATGCKGCGCGCCACAGCGCAAGGTGAAAATTGTTGGAGCTCTCAGCTAACCTGTATTGGTCACCCAGAACACATCGCGTGGAGGTGGCTGCTCTTCAGGCTCCTCCCAAGCCCAACCCAACCAGCCAACTATATGTCAGGGTTGTTTTAGTCTGAATCTGTGTCAAATTTATTGATAAAATCAGATTTTGTACTAAACTTTGGCACTTGTTGTTTAGATTTCAGTAGAGGAATTCACTAAATTTCCATACCTCTGCAGTGTCACCCGACAGCCCTTTTGTGAGTTCTTCGTTAGAAACTGAACAAAGAACTGGTGGAACAGTCAAATAATAGTCTTCCAGTTAATCATATCGTAATAATTATTAGCTTTGAAATTCAGCACTTTATTACTTCTAACCCTTACATTTACAGTGTCAGACTCTGCTTCTCTGGCTGCCAGAAGAYSGYCAAGGGCCAACTTTYTGACTTCTATCCGTTCGTCAGTCATCATACTAAGGAGAATGTTTTCTGGAAGAGAAAAGAAAGCATTCTGTTGATTGGATGAATCGACAACCTTGCGCAGTTTAGCAGGTAAGTATCTCGAACTTTGAATTGCAGCATAGCGATGGCGCGAGCCATCTGTGATTGAACTGTTGAATCCTATTGAGAACCACAAAAGTGAGTAAACTGTAAGTATGTACTTGACCAAAATCTTTATTTCCTTTGTTGGTTTGTAGTAGAAATGTATAATCTCAGAATTCTATTTGCACAGGTGAGCCAGCGAGATTTGCACATGTTACCTGGATGCATCGACGCTGAATCTGAAGAAAATTGACCGGAAAGAACAGCTTCTGATATTTTTTAGGTCGGATTAATAACCTCAGAAAGTAATTGGCAGGATGGGAAACTTTCAAATATGACAACAGGCAACTTCTCACAATCAGGGAGCAATTACCTATGTCGCCAGATAATGTATTTGGACTCTTTGAGACATCATCTATGTGTTCGAAAAGAGTACGAAATGGAAGTTCGTTGAAATATAGAAGACAAACAACCCACTGTAATGGSCTWCCTATTCTTTCTTCTAGTTTCCGAATGATTCCACCTTTCCAACCTGTGTTCGTGTTGCTGCCATCAGCACCGACAACTTCTAAATGTTCCACATCAACTGAATTGTCATATAAATGTTGCAATATAGCTTGTGTCTCATCTTCAGCTGACCCGGAAGGAGAGGTGACGTGGCCAAAGTAATGACAACCAGGTGCCGTTATAAGAGAAATATGTTCCCCTTTGACATAGTCGCGGTAATACTTATACAGAGTCAATAATWTCGGTGTTTTGGAGMTTAACTCCAAGACTTTTTTTGCCCGACTAATCTTGCATTTGTCAGTGACAAAGCTAGCCTGATCCTCTGTTATCAAACCTGTTGTTTTGGCATCCAGAAAAGCAGATTAAACAATCAAGGCCGCTGCTCTATCACTTACTCCAAATCTTTGGGCAGCTATAGCAGTGTGTTCTAATACTAGTGTGTTTTGTTTGGTTTTAGAGGATGGAAGAGAAATTCATCATCAGCATCGTTTTTGGAAGAATCCACGTTCGACGCACATACATTGTTGTCGTCTATATGAGAGTCTGGCTGATCTGAATGGTCACGTGTTCTAGCTGATACTTTTCTGGTAAGTGTTGATGTTGAATGACGTTTTGAAAGCTTTCCTATACGTTCATTTTTCTTTTTAATCTTTTTTGTGTCATGTAGATCAACACTTCCAATGCGACCAATTCCTCTGGTTCTCTGGTCCAAGATAAATTGTTGTTCATTGATAGGAACTTTCCTTTCCTTTGGACAAGTGCAAAAAGAAAAATAAATGCATTTACAAGCAGCGATGTGAAATAACTTTCCGGCAGAAGAGACAAAGTCGTCTCTTTTAGAGGTCAAACCTATTGGGTTCCTTAAAAACATTTGTTTAAGAGTCAGAAATTTCTTATGGTATGTGGTGAGCATTTATACAAYTCTGGTGTGTGAAACTATTGAAATAGATGACTTTCTGAAAGTATTTTCAACCTTTTCTGCAACTATTTCTGTAAACTCTTTACTCCTAGGTTCATAGTTGTCGCCTCGGAATCGCCCTATACGAAATCTGTCAAACTGATAACACAAAAGAACATCCTGGTAAGTAGGTAACTGGGACTCAGAGAGATTGTACGGATATATGCCAAACAGGACATACAGGATATACAGGACATTTCTGTCTAAATTTAAATTTAGATACAGACATTTTGAGTTCTGTGTTCTGTTGAGAGAATATAAGTGATAGCACTCGGCGAAATCAACGACAAGAGTGAAGGAACTCGATGAAAAAATATTKRTGTGGAGACCAGTCCGAACGTGTCCTTTGGCGTAGGTGAATGAATGTGAGTGATAGCACTCGGCGAAATCAACGTCAAGCAGTGTGGCCGCAAGCCAATTTTCACCTTGCGCTGTGGCGCGCCGCATTTTCGCTCGTATCTCGGGAACGGTTCGTCCTACGGCTATGATCACATACCACTTCGGTAGCAAATGTTGTGACAAATAACTTTTGTTTTATTCATTTTGCCATGAGATGCGTGTTTTAGGCGCTAGGTAGACAATTTCACGATTTTAGGCGAATTTCCAAAATTTCAAGGCCGGAGTAGCGGTTGAAGATGCAATCCGATCTCAGAACAAAAAGTTGCATTGGTATCAGGAAGTACTAAGGCAACTTTTCCGCACTATTAGAAATCCCGARTCGAAAAAAGTCCGGAATCGACCCACCCTATTGTATATCCCGTAGCAGAGTGCACGAGTGGTTTCAACGTTTTGATGTGCATGAACATGTGGGCCAATCAAAATCCGTGATCACCGGAAATTCCATCGAAACTGTGTGTGAATTCGTGAAAAATCAGCCGAAATCATCATTGAAATGAAAGTGAACATCTCCACATCATCCATTTATCGCATTTCGACCGAACATTTGGGCTTACGAAAGGTGTGTTGCGCACAAATTGACTGACGACCAAAAATTGCTCAGAATCAACATTCAAAGAGCGATTATTTGACAAAAAATCATATTTTAACAATTAACCACTCTCCGTATTCATCTGATATGGCACCGCGCGACTTCTCCCTTTTCGGAAAAATGCATTGCCCATGAAAAGAAAGTGTTATGCAGACGAAGAGGCCATTCAAAAGGCTTGCACCGGCATTCTGGCGGCCATACCGGCCAACGCGGTAAAACAATCGTTCGATRTACTTTTGGACCGTGCGAAAAGCTATATTGAAGAAGAAGGAGACTATTTGGATTATATGAAATTGATTTTGYCGAAAAAAAATTTTTTTCTCTTTTTTTAGGTCTTGTTTACTTTGGAACGCACCTTGTATTATATGTGTATACTATCAGTCTATATACATATAAATCTTCTGAGCGTGTGTTTGTAATTGAGCTACTCCTAATCGACTGGACCGATTTTGATGAAATTTTTTTGTGTGTTCAGGGAGATTCGAGAATGGTTTAAATTCACAATCTGATCCACTGGAAAATGGTTTTTGAAACTAATTTTTCATTTGTAATTAATAGGTAATTTTGGAATGTTTTACATTGGATCCGATAGACTGCGCTACTATCGCAGTTTCCAATATTCAAACCTTAAAAGGCGACATCCGTAGACCAATAGCAAGTTTTCATAATGTGGACAGGGTTGTTCGTTCTTAAGTAATAATTTAGTGATTCAGTACATCTATGAGTAGCCATTACATTTTTTCATACCTGCTAACTATGGGAGAGAACAAAACATAACAAGCGTCGTCAAGGCTTTGCGGATACTTTGTTAGATTTTGGGCGAAGGACGCAAATGCATTCATAACAAACCAAACGCGATATCTAGAATAAAAATAAAGCGGCATAACTGAAGTGTTGATAAAAAGGCAAGCATTGCACAGAGCAGTGCAATATATAAACGGAAACGATGAAGTATATATATTTCAAACTGATCTTTCCTAAAAAATAATAAAACTGCTAAATATAGGGAATAGTGAAATAGAACTGCAACCAAATGCACAGTGCAATGAATTAAAACTGGCTGAGTAATCATTCGATGAAAAGTATACCACGGGCATCCCAAAAGACTGATGCCATAACCTTGCCAGCCGATTTTTTGTCTTGCCGCGCAAGAGAACCGTTTCATAATATGCAGTCCACTAGGCTGACTGTCGACTCGACGCGATTGATTTCACTGCACAGCCCAAATTCAACAGTATTTTCCCCCAAAAACCAATGCTTTCTTAACGCACGAAATGCTTTTGTGCTGATGTGCCCCTCCGGATTTTTTTGTTTCAGTGCCTGAAAAGACCGATGAAAGGGAATCCAAGCAGCATGCACTTCGGCTATTTAAATCGACTCGGTCCGATTACTTTCCGAACAAACCCTGTAGATATCTAAGCACCAACTTATTTTAATTGATTAATTGTAAATTATATATTTTCAAGCATAAAAAACGGAAAATTTGTCCCAGTGACGAATACCTTTCAAGATAGTGCATAAAGTGTTGCCAGGTTCCAAATCCGACAATTCGATAGAAATAATGGACAAAMGCTTAGTTTACGGTGGACCGATTCTGTCGTAATGAAGATTACTTTAACTGAGCATTTRCTTAGCTAAACACAGTGGCTCAAGCGGAGTTGAAATATAACCAGATGAACAATCAGCAGATGAAAGGTTGACAAATTCTGTTTTTAAAAGTGTACAAAAACAAAAACGTCCCGATTATCGTTTATTAAACTAACAAACGAGCAAGATATGTTCCAAAAGTATTTGAATAAATCCCTAGCAAATGAAGAAAAATGTATAAAATTRAAATGATTCTTAAAATATATTGAGTAATATTAAGTTGTCAACAAAGTCTTTGCGGTATTTCAATTGTTCATAAAATTTTTGTTTGATGACTCATGCCCAGCTCTTGACTGATGCTACGGCTGCTACTATGCCGGTCTCTTTCGACGAATTCAGCGATTTTATCGCAATTTTCGACRATAGGCCTTCCGGAGCATGGCGCATCTTCGACCACCTCTACACCAGAACGAAAACGTTGAAAGCATCGTTGTGCGGTGGAAATTGAAACTGTATCGGGTCCATAAACTGGCGGCTTGAGATTCATTTTTGCCTTTATCGTAGTAGTACTATAAAATATGCCGCATTTTCTCTTAATTTTGCTCCATGTTTGCGACGCTAGAACTCACGAACAACTTAAAAGAAACGACAAAAAAAAGGTATAGCATGACCCGATGCGACGAATAAAACTAGAACTACGCGCTCTCAGCGCCAACTAGCGAAAATACCGCAAGACTTTTTTGACAACCTAATATATATATTGGTAATGGTGTTCCTCGGCAACAAGCGTAGGCCTTAACCCCTTAAATGTAAATTCGATGAACTTATAAATTGTATACCCAAGTTGATAGCAGGGAAATTTTTTTAGCGAGGGTAAAAATTGGATCTAGCACTTTTTGGGTGAAATCATATATCTCGAACCCGCCTGACCGATTTCAACCAATTATGAAAAAAATTTTATTTCTAAAGAAAGCACTAGAGAAATGACCCCATCTCCGAAAATGACATACTGTTGGAACACGTGTATTACTGAACAACATGGGTGGACACTCGAGTCACTTGCAATTACCAGGTTGTGGTGGATTTACGTGCATATGTTCCCTCTCATAGATTAGTATCCAGCTCTCAAGAAACGTAAGAACTGATATAAAAAAATCTTAAGAAWTATCAAGAAAATTTCCTGCCGTAAATTTTCTTTTGCTAGTTTGCAGCTGTAAAGATATCAAGTACTAATTTTTAATAAATTTTTTCAATAAAATGCGTATTTGGCAATCGTGGTTTTGCGAAGAAACAATTTACGTCGTAATCGTCAAAGTCACTCTAATTTAGTTAAAATCATTATTATGAGGTACAGCGAATAAGGTAAACTCGCAGCCCGATTCCTCTGATACAACCTATCTTATGAGAGCACAATCTAAATGATTAGCCGACACCGCTTCTACCACTTCTACCGCCCGCTTTAACGTACGATACCGTAAATTTTCCCATGATTTGGATTTTTGCCCTAGAAACGAGTCAGCTGATTGCTCTCTCCCAGCACAGGGTTACCAGTCTCGATATACTGTAGTAATTATAAAATTGCCTTCAATATGTTTGAAATTTTCTTAAACTAACTCAAAATCAGAGTCGAATGCTATTATTTATAAATACAAATTAAATTATTTTTAATATTTTGATTTCAGTTTTGATATTTTATATTATGAAAAAATGTAATTGAAAACTGAGATGTGTACAAAACTATAAATGCGTATTGAACCATGGCAACATTGTTCAATCGAAAATAAACAAAGATGGCTGATTTTTACGAGCTCAACTTTTGACAATTTTTGTTCACTACGGGCGGTAACTAAGAAAGGGAGGAGCGGAATCGCTGTTTCGGCAATTAGAATTAAAAATTGCAATTAATTATACTTAACGCTAACACCCTATTCTGTGCACTTGACAAATTAATAAATTATTGAAAATTAACTCAAATATTTATCAATCGAGAAATATTTTGGTATTCTGTGTCAATCTTGATAAAAGTAAAAGCTTCAATTCGCAAAGTTTTTCCCCACACGTGAGGTGAAAAAAAATGCAAATAGAACAGCTGATTTCCATTCAAATTATATTGATAGCAATATGCGATCAATCAATTGCTCCTATGGTGCTTTTTATTATAAATTTTCCAAAAAATCTGGAATATATTTCAAATAATTAGCTTAAATTCGTATATTATTATTTGTACTACAATAATACTTGCCCCGTTCTTATAAAAGTTTCTTCCTTTGTTGAAATGGGAAACTTTATTTCTCTTGACTTCACCTTCACAATAAGTTTTGCTACAGCCCGCACACTTATCGAAAGGGACGACTGACTTATGGGCAAGTTGACGTTGTTACCTACATATTTCTGCGTCCAAGAAGTTCAAAGCTGGTAAAACCCTTACAGTTAAAGGTAGCGACCTTTTCTAATTATCGTGTAGGGCTAATTCATCAATTAGGCGACGGCAAATTTCACGAGTTAATCGAAAATTTTGCACAAAGGTATTCTCGTTTAAGGAAAATGGACTGCTATCGTCGCGTAACCATTTTAAATCCCGCGCGCGATTCGTATTGTCACAATTCTCATCTTCGTTTAACAATAATAACAAAAGTAAAATATCTTCCATTTGCCCTATTAAGAGCACTTGACATCTTAACAACTTATAAAGAAAAGAGCTTTTTATTTCAGACACATTATACCAAATGCTTGATAAATTTCAAACTTTGACAAATCAGAAATATGTTTAATTTGTCAAGTGCACAGAATGGGGGTGTAAGTCTACGATTCCCCCTGCAGCGGGTATAGTATTCGCTGACGCTACGTTTCCAACAGGTTTGCACGTGTCGTATAAGGTGTGTTTTATTTGATCATCATCAGAGAACGTATATTTATAGAGAAGGTTCACGATGTCAAAAATTTATAGATATTTCAATTTTGGGATATTTACTGTTTTGGATGAGCGTGTTTCACCACTTAACATGAGGGGCATGAAAATAGCAGAATTGAGCATTTTCAGTGTTAAATCAGAGAACTTATGCTATTTCCGATGTTAGGGAATGTACGCTTACAGATTCGCATATTTACAATGCGCAACCGAGTCTGCATATAATTTATATACATACATACAAGTGACATATATACGTATATATGTCGACTACATATGTACGTGTGTAACTCAACTCTTAAACACCTCTCTCACACTACGCCTCTTATACTTAGAGATAGGAGCTCGTAGTGTGGGTGGCGAATAAGTAAGCTTAAGATTAGGAAATCATTATTGTTTAAGCACTGGAAGTGAATAAAAGGTTACAGAATTTGAGAAAAACCTAAACCTCGTGCGTTTATTTTTCTACT
>NW_017537421.1:0-1615 GCF_001853355.1 Bactrocera latifrons
AAAAATTCTTGGATTATTGTGAGAAAAGCGTGGAGTGCTTTGTGACATATTTTTCATACATCGAGCATTCCACGCTATTTTCACAATAATCCAAGAATTTTTCCTTCCTTATTATTGTTAGTTTATACAAAGAATTATTTTTCACTTTTTAGTTTGATATGCTTTAAAAGCGTGTTTTTTAGTTTTTTTAAACTATATTTTTCTTGAGTGAGTTGTGCTGCAGTGCCATCCGCTGTGGTGAATTGCGCTGTTGGATTAGGATGCGCAAGTTTTACCGGGTATAGGGGTGGATGCTTACCTCATTTAAACAATATGAATGACGATCAACATGTGGGCCAATCAAAATCCGTGATCGGCGCAAATTCCTTTGCGTGAATTCATCAAAAATCAACACGGTTTGTTCCGCACAAATTGACTGACGACCATAAAATTCCTCAGAATCCAACACTCGAAGGACGATTATTTAACCAAACATCACATTTTAACTATTAACCAATAACTAATAACGAAACCATTTAACTAATAACAAAAGTAATATATCTTCCATTTTTAGAACAAAATGCACAGTCAGATATTTAAATCATAACAAGCACTGTCAAGAGGATTTGACATCTTAACAACTTATAAAGAAAAGAGCTTTTATTCAGACACATAACACGAACTGCTTAATAAATTTCAATTTTTGACAAATCAGAAATATGTTGAATTTGTAAAGCGCACAGAATAGGGGTGATTGCATATACAAACGATTTCCTGATTGAAAGCAAACATTGAAACATCATAGGCATGGATATATACATACATATGTACAGTATATTTATTTCTTTTCATATTCTCTGGTTGATTATGTGAAAGAACTTAAAACAATGTTAACATTTCACAGCGTGAATTTCTTCGTTGTCAAGTTCAAGTTTTACAAATGTTCTGTGTTGATGAACCTGCACCTTCTCTATAGGGGTTTTCAAACCAAACTTGTTAATCTGGTAGTTCGTTAGTTGATACTTCGTTAAAACACTTAACTGTGAACATACTTTTTGCTGTACATCAGTAGTGAGTGTAAATTTTGTTTCAAAACAGCTGATTCCATTATATTAAATACTTTTTTTTTTTTTCATGCAGTGTCCTGATCGTCAAATAGGGTGCGATGTCAAAGATGACGGTTTTATTTATAAATTTTCTCTACATCACCTTTGAAAACGTATTAAATATGCGCCAATTTAATATTAGCAGCATGAGATCTGGTTGTAAGGTTGGGCCAGTGTGAGTGGTTCCGTGTTGTAATACCAAAAATCAAAAATTGTCTTCTACAATAACAAAACGTAACTCCGTGTGCGCAGTTATAAAAAAAGTATAAAAAAGCAACATGTACGTACAATACAGTGTTGACCCAAAACCAAAAAAAAAAAAAAAAAAAAAGCAACATGTACGTACAATACAGTGTTGACCCAAAACCAAACAAAAAAAAAAAAAATACCGAAAATCGGAGGCGAAATATTATTTATCAAAAAACAAAAAAAGAAACAAGTAAGGAAGGGCTAAGTTCGGGTGTCACCGAACATTTTATACTCCCACAAGTGATAATCGAGATTTCAGGCGTGGTTGTGAACCGATTTCA
>NW_017537421.1:2011-7205 GCF_001853355.1 Bactrocera latifrons
ATAGGTTTTCGGTTTCCGCCACTTTGTGGGCGTGGCAGTGGGTCGATTTTGCCCATCTTCGAACTTAACCTTCTTATGGAGCCAAGAAATACGTGTACCGAGTTTCATCATGATATCTCAATTTTTACTCAAGTTACAGCTTGCACGGACGGACGGATAGGCGGACAGACGGACAGACAGACATCCGGATTTCAACTCTACTTGTCACCCTGTTCACTTTGGTATATATAACCCTATATCTGACTCTTTTAGTTTTAGTACTTACAAACAACCGTTATGTGAACAAAATTATAATACTCTCTTTAGCAACTTTGTTGCGAGAGTATAAAAAGCATCCACACGGGCGCAAAGCTTAACATTATATGTATAAAAATTTAATATCCTTGTGGAAAGCCATAATAAACACGAAACAAAAAATTAAAAATTAAAAACATAAAAAAAATATTTGAATAATGAAATAAAAACTATAACCTAAAAAGCGAACCGACGGAGGAAAGCCGACCAACGAAGGGAAATTTAAACCAGCAACGAAAAGGAAACGGAGAGGAACCAAATTGGACGCAGTGGCATAAAAAACCCTCACTCCCATTCAAAACCGTATTTAAAGCCCTCAAAGGAGAGGTGCATTTGATAGGCGACCTAAACAAATTGCAATCCTCTTTTGGCAACCAATGGATTCCTAACGTTTTAATGGAATTTTTGTTGATTAATGACTTTTCAGTGCAATCACTGTCTAAAAATGTATGGTGTCTCGAAAACCCTTTTTTTAAGGTGAATCCGGTCGAGTTTAATATTCTAATTACCTCACTTCTCAAAAGATCTAGAGTCTCAAAATTTTTGGAGCCTGTTATTAAATCATCAACATAAAAGTATCTTTTGATGGCCAATGAATCGGGTGGATATTTCATTGCATTGGCATCACTGAGCATTTGCAAACACCGTGTTGCGAGAAATGGAGCAGTCCCAGTGCCGAAAGTTACGGTGTTAAGACGAAAAATTTTAATTTGCTCAGAAAGATGCTCTCTCCATATAATAAGCTGACAATATCTGTTTTATTCATACGTAATTATTTAACGAAAAAGAGTTGAGTATAACTCTTCTTGGAAGTTTAGAACTGCCATCCAAAGTTCACTCAACGCTTTTTGAGTTGAAGATCGGCTCGAAGCATCAACACGTAATTTGGTTGTTGTGCTCTTGGGCCTTAAAACGCATTGATGCGGAATCAAGTAGTATGCTCAATCGGGATCTTATTGTTCGTTGGCTCATGTGACCCAGTCGTTCATTAAGTCCAGTGCCTGAAGGCAATACTCGAATTGTATTTACCCAAAATTTTTCAAACTCTTATTGCTCTTGTGTAAATTTAATGACATTTGAATCTGAAGGTATTTCATCTAGAGCCCATTAACGTTAATATTATGGTCAGGATGATTTGCGGCTTGCGCTGGTCTTGCTTAAAATGCAGACTAACAGAAATTGAATTATTTAAAATTTTTAGGCAGGCACGCAATAATTTTAAGGAGAGCGGTCGTGAGCTTGAAACTCTTACTGAAAAATTTACGCATTATGAAACGTTGTTTCAATAATTTAAATGCCTAAATGTGCAAGAAGAGAATCCAAAACCTTCATCTAAACGTAAACGTCCGTCTGATGAAGATACCACTGCATCTTCCTTAAAAAAATGCCCCACCCATCATTGACCTCAACAATCTTTCTTCCCCTTTTCCTTAAGGAGAGAAGGTTCCATCTGCACAGAGCACAGAGAAAACTGCTACTGAACATGGTAAGCGGAAAACTTCTCAAGATCCGCCTCCAAATACCTGCAAGTCAGGTAATAAAAACTTAGTTGTAATACGTCGGAAAAACGCAATTTTTATCTCAAGACTTGTTGCGGATACCACAGTCGATGACATAAAAATTTATTATTATTATTATCATACATGACTAACTTATAATTAAAATTATAGGCTAGTAGTAAGATAGGAGCAATGGTAGCAAAGACCTTCAGCTCGCGTAATACATTAAATTGTATGTAAGGAAAGAAATAAATTAAATTTTATAGTATAGCCGGGTGGATTTGAGATATGCTACGATTTTCTTTACATTACCTATGTTTGGAGTGGACAAGAAAGTTAAAGGATTGTTGCCTTCAAAGAATTTGGTTCTATTGGATTGGAAATTGTTTTGTAAATKACGGATTCGACCTTTTGTTTTGTATTAAGATTGGTGACAGTCGATATAAGCTCATATATTGGTGTGTCGCAAGTGAGAAAGGATTTGGAAAGTTTTACGGTGATGTAATCCCTAGTTGTCTCGATTGATTTTATGTTGGCTTCGTACATGAGATTACTGATGCGAGTGGTTCGAAAGGCGCCAAACGCTATGCGGACCGTTGCATTAAGAACAGAACGTAGTTTATTGAGGGTACTTTTGGCAGTGTATCCGTAGAGGAATATGCCGTACTAAATTTTTGAGATTATTAMTGCTTTTATAACGGATATGAGGGAGCTAATGTTGCAATTAAACTTGTTGMTGGAGAGACATTTGACTATGTCGAGATTATGGCCAAGGGCGAGTAAAAGTGATTCAACATGAGTTTGCCATCGGTATTTGGAGTTGAAGGTTACTCCTAGAATTTTGAGATTATCTACATCGTTCAGGCGAATATTTCCAAATTGTACGGTACACTTGCAATTACGTTTTCTACAAATGTGTAGATGTTGGCATTTATGTGGAGATAACTCGGCTCCAGAGTACTCGCACCAATCCAATATTCATCGACTAGTGCATTTATATTTATTGCTTGGTTTTTTATGTTGCTAAGTTTCATGATGATATGGAAGTCATCTGCGTATGCGCAAAAATTTAGTTCCCTGCGTATTGATAATATGTTGGCAAGTTTATTGTGGGCGATTAAAAATAGTAATGCGGAGAGAGGGGATCCTTGTGGGATTCCGTTGCAAAGATTTAATGTGCATTAGTGTTTGAAATTGACTTTAACTTTGATGTGCCTATTTCTCATAAAATTTATAATGTAGCTTATTATTTTTTTACCGATCTTCCATTCTAGAAGCTGATCTATTACGGAGTGTATTCCTACTCTATCGAAGGTTTTGCAAAGTCAAGCGATATTATCGAGATATGCTTTTTTCTGAGAGAGAATCTGTTATCATGTAGTCTAAGTAAATTAGTCTGTCAGTAACAGATTTCCCTTTTCTGAATCCCATTTGATGGCTATTGAGTAGCTTGTTTGAATTAACAAACCACCAGAGTCTATTAGCTATAATTCTGTCCAAAATCTTCGCGCACACAGGGTTCAAAGATATAGGCCGGTAGGATTGTATGCTGGTTTTGTCTGCCTTTGGTTTAAGTATGGGAGTTATTGTACTTAGTTTATATAGCTGCGGTAGGTAGTTGTCGAAAATTTTGTTGTAAAAAGAAGTAAGCCTTGATTTTGCACTTGGAGAGAGGTGATGAACCATATCATAAGTGATTCGGTCAAAGCCAGGGGAAGAACCGTTTGCTTTTTTTAGTGCGATATGCAATTCAATATTTGATATGGGTTTCTCAATTATTTTAGCCTTTTCATTAGGTCTAAATTCGGCTACGCTAGAGTAAAGTGATGTTTTCTTTAATCTGAACTGTTGCGGGAATTTTGAGTCGTGTGATTGTGTGGACCAGTGCTGACAAAAGAAATTACTAATTTCGAAATTGTCTGTGATAGTGGAGTTGCCAGAGCTTATGCAATGTATACCCGTGTGAGATTTGAGGCCACAGAAACGCCTTATATTTGACCACACTCTTCTGGAAGGGGTGGTGTGCTTGATAGCGGATATGAATGTGGATATAAAAGTTCTTTTGGTGATTTTTTCCCCCTTTTTATTATTCTTTTCATATTTGCGGCTTCTTTGTTGATATTTTCACTTACTTCTATTCCTCTAGTAAGTTGGTCTGAAATCTCATAATAACTGCCCCAGTTGGCAAGCTTAGTTAAGAATTTCGGTTTAATGGGGTTGCACGTGGAATTGTTTGTGGGGAATAGAGTTGTTATAATGGGAAAATGATCACTCCCCATGAGGTAGTCATTTACTTTCCATTCCAGTGGAAGTGAACAAAAGGTGAGGTCGATATGGGATAAGGTGTTGTGAGAGTTATCTAAAAACTTTGAAATCAAGTTCCCTCTGGCATTATTACGGAAAGATCCCCATTTTCTATGCCAACTGTTGAGGTCTCCAGTAACTAAACGAGGTAAACGGGTGGGTTCAAAAGCTTCCAGCAACAGTGATGACGTCAGTCTGGTGGCATGGGATATGTAGGTAGAGTTAATGATAGATTTTATTTTAGAGTGAATTCTGGCAGATATTGTTTCGAATTGTGTATTGGTGTTCAGGGGTTCATATTGTATTTGTTTATGTATTAGAAAATCAACTCCTTCGTAAGCCGTTGTTGCTTGATTTTTGTTAAGCATTATATAGTTGACGGGAGTTGGAATGTTATGTGTCGTATGGAGGTGAGTTTCTTGTAAAGTGATTAAGAGTGGTCGATATCGCTTAATTAATATGAGRGGTTCATTGTAGTGATTAACGTATCCGTTGCTGTTCCATTGCATTATTTTAAGAGTCATTGGAAGAGTAGCTTAAGAGCTTGCGTTGTGAGGTGAGAGGATAGTAGGTCCTGTTGGAGATGTGTGGGTATATGCTGGCTACTGGTAAATTGAGATAGGTTTGATTGTTACTGTATGCTAATAGAAGAGAAAGGTTGAAGAATGTTTTCCATTTAAAAGAGTTTGATGTTCTGTGTAATGTGACTACTCTTTTTGGGTATTTGTGATCATTTTAGGTAAGAGGCTTATAGCAGGAACAGTCCAAAGGCTACTGCCTTCCTCCCTTTTCCTTCCTCATCGGCAAAATGTGTGCCCAGTGAAAAACGTGGCAAAAACTCAGAATTCAGCCATCTTTGTTTGTTTTCATTTGCACAATGTTACCATTGCTCAATACGCATATATAGTTTTGTACACATCTATGTCTTCAATTACAATTTTTTATAATATAAAATATCAAAACTGAAAACAAACTATTAAAAATAGTTTATATATTTATAAGTAATAGCATTCGACTCCAATTTTGAGTTATTTTAAGAAAATTTAAAACATATTGAACAGATTGAATTATAAAAGTTGATAATTACTACTGTATAT
>NW_017537421.1:8550-13652 GCF_001853355.1 Bactrocera latifrons
TAATGCGAGAAGCAATTAGTGCAGAGAATCGTTTGGCAATAACTTTAAGATTTTTGGCTACAGGAAACTCATTTGAAGACCTAAAATTTTCAACCGCAATATCTGCGCAAGCGATTGGTAAAATTGTAATTGAGACATGCGAGGCCATTACAAAAGTTCTAAAACACTCAATTAAGGTAGTATTAAAAGAATATTCGAGTTATACATTTTATTATTTAACACAAAATATATTTTTAGCTTCCTAAAACACCTGAGCAATGGATGGCTGTAGTTGATCAATTTTATGAGTAGTCAATGTTTCCGAACTGTTTAGGCGCACTCGATGGAAAGCACATAAATATTTCACGTCCTCCTAATACCGGTTCATTCTATTTTACTTATAAAAAGACATTCAGTGTTGTTTTGTTGGCAATTGTTGACAGCAACTCCAACTTTTTAATGGTAGATGTAGGTGCAAATGGACGAATTTCCGATGGAGGAGTTTTCGGAAATTCGAAATTTTTTAAAACGTTGGAAAGTGGAAGTTTAAATTTACCGGAACCATAAGCAGTGCTTGCAGACGAAGATCTACTCCCTTTGTGTTTGTGTCGGATGCGGCTTTCGCTTTAAGGAAAAATGTTTTAAAACCATTTGACAAAGAATGAAATGCTGTTTAACAAAACTCTGAGCTCAGCACGGGTTAAAGTTGAAAACGCTTTTGGTATTTTGGCATCGCGTTTTCGACTTCTTCAAACGACAATAAATTAATGTCCTGAAAAAGTTACTACTGTTGTTCTTGCCTGTTGCTACTTACAYAACTACTTACGGCGCCAGTCAAACTCAAATCGATTTGAATGTGAAAATATTCAGCTATCAGGCATCGAACCAACGCTGACTAGAAATGCATCTAATGAGGCCAAAACAATAAGGTTGAAATATTGTGAAATTATCAAAAAACTGAAATCTTTTTAATTCCTTTTATTTATATATAAAATAGTTAAATTGGTTGTGTTATTTAAATAAAACTTATACTCATTCTATTAAAACTAATACATAAATAATTAACTAAAAAATGATTTAAACAAAAATTAGAAAAATAAAATAAAATATATGTACTCTATCTTAATATGTTCTATTTCATTGATACTGCGAGGCATTATACAGATCAAGAACACTTGTATATTGACTGTCGTTTGCATCTGAAAAGTGTAACTCTGGAGTTATTTCAATTGTTTGTGAAGTTGATTGTATGGGGCTTCCAGTTGGAAAAGAAATAAAACGTTGCGAATGTGATGTTGGTTCTATAGGACTTCTCGTTGGCACAGCAATAAAACGTTGTGAATGTGATGTTGGTTGTATGGAGCTTCCAGTTTGCACAGAAGTGAATCGTTGAGARTGTGATATGGATTTTATAGAACTGTTGGTACAGAAATAAAATGTGCCGAGCGTGATGTTGATTCAGTTGGCCTTACAGAAGGTGACGAAATATAATATTGCGAGTCATTACTTAAAAAAGGCGAGCTGGTTCTGATACATGCGGACTACTGAAATTTGGTGAGCTTGAAGGACTGTTCAGATAATTGAAACATAATTTTCCAAATCGGCCCAACAGCATTACTTCGTCTACTGCTTGCTTTGCAAAAAGTTGCTGCTCTGGTTTCATTTGCCTGAACATGCAAGCCCATGCCTTTGCGTAAGTTTCTGCTTCATCCACTTGTTTTTTGGATGTCCCCAAATGCTCGGTTGCTTTCTTTAGAAACTCCGTTCTTTCGGTAACCACTTTTTTAAATTTCTTCGACGATTGCTGTGTAAAAAAACATAATCTCATAAATAAAATCAATAAAACTTTTAAATGTTTCTTCAACTTACTACGCGAACGGACGCTTCTTCATCTTCATCCGAACTGATRGATGTTACAGCAGGCATAGGTACTTCCAAGTCTCGCAATAAGTCGAAGGTGAAACGTATAACTCATCAGCTCCTACACCAAATGTCTGACTTTGCAAAGTTTTCTTCAGCTCCCGGCGATAGCAAGTACGCATATTTGACTGTTTTTTTTTTTCATGTCGTCTATCGACGCATCGATTTTTACTTTTTTATATTCTAGTAAAAGTTTTTGGTAACTTCTACTGCGTACATTTCTGTTTTTGTAACAGTCCAGTTTGCTGTTCCACAACTCCGGCATAGTTTTATATATTTCGATAAATTCACGCATTTGCCGATCGCTTTCACTCATTTTTATTTGTCCTTTGCTCCGTAGACGCGCTCTCTTTGACAGCAGAAATAAAATGGCGAAATCGTTTGAAATCGCACGACCAACACAAACACTATCCAACTAACACAACCAACTTGCCGAAATATCACAAATTTTTGATATTCATCTAACCATTTGGCACAACTCATACAACTGCCCCATACACGTAACAATCAGTTGTACAACTCGATGAAATTGGTACAATAATTGGTACGTATATGCCTTCCATTAGCGTAATACATATATATCTATAAGACTTCCTCTTGTTGTAGTTCCATTGTTGTAGATTCAGATGAATCGCCGAGATCGTGATTGGTTGGTTTTGGTGATTAGGAATTCCGAGTTRCAGAGTGCTGTAATTTCAGTTCAGCTTTCATTTTGTTTGAAGTACCTCTGGGAAAACTTTTAAGTATTTTTTCGGTTAAACGCTGTATGGTGGGTTTAGGCAAAGGCTTCGATGTTGAAGGAGTGACGTCTTCGTCTGAAGGTAAGCTTTCATAACTTACTTGAGCGGGCGATTCTTGTGTTTGTGTGTATAGAGCAGAGTTGTTACGGGTGACAGCTGAGTAAGATGGTTGTAGGTTTGGATGTCGGTTTCTTTGCAGTTGACGCAGTCCTTTATGTTTACACATTACTCGTTATCTTCGCTGTTTTGAAATTCGTTAGCACAGTTAGGGCATATTTTGGCATTTTTGCATATTTTTTCTATGTGTTCATATCGTTGACATTTTTTACACCTTAATGGAAGTGGAATGTAAGGTCAAATTTTGATTTTTTCGTACCCTATTGACATTTCAGTTGGCAGAGATATTGAAGTGAGTATAATTAGACTAGTTCCTTCAGTGAGTCGTTGTTTTCCTTTTTAAGTATTTTCTTCACTTCTGTTACGTTTTGGTTTCTCAATTCATCGAGGATTTCTTCTTCTTTTATACCGCGCAAATCGTTGGAGTAGATGACACCTTTAGTTGAGTTAAGTGAAGTTTGCTCGGAGATTTCAATTTTTTAATTAATTTTTTTTTTTATCTAATTTTTCGGCTTGATTGTAGTTTTTAGTTTTAATTAATATGTTACCATTTCTGAGTTTCCACCTCACTACCGGCGGTATAATCGACTACCTTTTTAGCTAAGAAAGGCGACACATTTGCGAGTGTATCGTTACTTAATTTTCTGCAGATAACCAAAGACTTAGGGCCACATGCTTTTTGTTGAATTGTTTTTGTGTGGTCAAAAATAATTAATGGTTGGGCATTATTTTTCCCGTTGCGCAGTAAAATTGGTTGGTCGAGCATTGTTGTTGTTGGGGGGTAAACCGCGGCTAAATATCTGAAGGCACTCGGAGGCCTGTCTTTTTTATGTCACGAACTGTATATTTGGCACTATAGGTTTATGGTCTGAGAAAATAGTATTTTATTGTGTGCACAGTGCACAGTAGTAATTAAGGCACTTCGGTTTTGCAAAACAAAAACAAAAGACGAACACTTGTAAGCGAAAAAGATACCTGTCCAGCGCGAGAGATGGTCAGAGACTGGACATAAAAAATTATTTCTCGTCGAAATTAAAAACGGTCGATACAGGCATCAGAAAATTTAATTTCAAATACAACAGAGATATTTCGGCGACCGGGGTCTTTGTGCGCGAGTACGAGCAAAAACGTTATAAGCAACCTGTAGTTGTCACTAAAATGCCAAGAAAACCCATTGATACAAAAAACTGATTAATAATATTTCGCTGAGTATTTATTATCAAAATGTTAGAGGTCTTAATACAAAACTTACTGAGCTGTATTTAAATAGCATTAATTGCAACTTTGCTTTCACAGAAACTTGGCTAAAGCCCACATTTTTGATAATGAAATATTCATCAGCGAATTCGAAATCTTTAAATATGACCGGCTGAATAGAAAAGGAGGAGGTGTCTTGTTTGCTGTTCATTCTTCAATTCCATTTGAAGAAATCGATGTTCCGCATACAGGCTTCATAGAATTTAAGTGCATTAGAATTTGCGCTAATAGTGGCCATATCTACTTTACTTTATCTCATATACCACCTCACTCAGACATATGTATGTATATGCAGCATGCTTCTTTAATAAATAATGTTTTCTCAATGGCTAATAATACTGATTTGGGAGATTTCGATTTACCGTTTATATCATGGAAAAATATTGATGATTACATCATTCCAGTTAGTACCCGCCTATATTTTAATGAGTTCTTAGATGAAATGTCGGATTTGGGTCTTAACCCCTTGACGTATCAATTAGCGCAATAAAATTCGCTCCCAACTGTTCGCACACAACTTGCACTAAACAAACCAGTTTTGATTCTTACGAACTTCGCTTTTTTTACAAATTTACAGATAATAAAATACTACGATATAATTTTAATTTAACAAAAAATATGGATAATTACACAGTATAAAATGCACTCAAYTGCAACAATGTTTTTAATGTATTAATGTAAACAATAGCTTAAAATAACGGGAAAATTTCAATTCTCTTTTCATCAAATGTACACTTCTACGCACCACGAGCCAGACTCGTGATAAGCATTTTAGGCACAGAAATTGTACCACGAGTCAGACTCGTGGCAATACGTCAAGGGGTTATCTAAATTAGTTTAATTTCAAACAAGTTTGATAAGTTCTTAGATCTGGTTCCCGTTGATAACGTTTCAATGTTCTTTGTTGTGCGATGTGATCCTTTGGTTCTGCCAGAGAACTCGTATCATCCTGCTTTGGAAATTAACATCGAAATCATAGCCAACTTTGCTCATAATAATACACAACACCTTTGTTCTCGGTTCAACTTTGCGAAGGCTAATTTTAAGAAGAAGAAGAAGAATTTTATAAAGATTAATTACAAACTTTCT
>NW_017537421.1:13752-15157 GCF_001853355.1 Bactrocera latifrons
TAATGAAACGATTTTTAATATATTTGAAAAATATGTTCCGAAACGTGTTACTCAAAAAATGAGTTATAATTTATAGTTTTTGCAAGAATTATGTACTTAGCTGAACTTAACAAAATATGTTATAATAATTATATAAATAAAGTAAAAAATATTATACGTAATCCAAAATTGTTCTATGGTTTCGTCAACTCCAAACGCAGGATTTCTAATTCTCCGTCCGCTATGAAATATAAGTCTAGTATGTCCAGTGACAATGACACCATTTCTAATATGTTCGCTGAATTCTTTGGGTCCAATTACTCTCCAAAATCTCCAAAAAATGTTCCGCATCAGCACAAGTTATGTCCGATTTCTGTCATTAATACACCTACCATTTCCGAAGCAGACGTCTTATATCAGTTAAATATATTAGAACAATCATAAAATTATGGCCCAAATATATTTCCTTCGTGATTTCTTAAGAAATGTGCCAAATATTATATATATACCAACCTCTAACAAAACTATTTAATTCATCTCTTCTGCAAGGCTTATTTCCATCTATATGGAAAAAGTCATTTATGATTCCTGTCAGTTGTTAAGTATTCAAGAGTTTTATTATATGCTGACGAAGTAAAACTTTTTAAAACATATACTTCAAACAGCGAAAAATGTCAGCTGCAAACAGACTTCAACAACCAAGTTTCTTGGTGTGTTAGAAATGACATGCCATTGAACCTTAAAAATGTAAAACGATGTGCTTTTCACGTAGATCTGTAGAGCCTACTTCATACGTACTACAAAATTTAACATAATTTTAAACTTCACGCAGCTTCTTTTAAAATTTTATATAACAAATTTTGAGTTAAACGATCTATTCCGCCGTATTTGTCATAGTTTCAATTCTCATTCCAGCACATTTGATCTAACAGACTCTCTCTTTACCATTAAAAAAAAAATTATTTTATCTACTCTTAACAGGTAACATTTAAAAATACAGTGAAACTTCGATAACTCGAATTTGCAAGGGACCACAATTTAAATACGAGTTATAGAGTTTTTCTAGTTATCAAGTTATACAACTTATAGAGGCAACATACAGAATATACGAATTATAGAGTTTTTTTTATTTATTTTTTAAATTTTACATAAAAAACAACAAATGATTGTACATATTTAAACTTTAAAATAAAAACTACATATGTTATTCATCCAATATATGTATGTATGTATTTTCAAAAATTGTACAAAAAAATTAAGAAAAGTGTTCATTTTAAAAGAAATCCGTAATATATTTTTGACGGACATTATTTTGGCGTATTTTATCTATAGCATTATCAATGTTTACAATGTCATTAAAAATAGTGTCTTCAACATTTGATGCCATGAAAAAAAGACACAAATTTTCGATTGAAGCTTTCGCAAC
>NW_017537421.1:15335-19630 GCF_001853355.1 Bactrocera latifrons
TCAACATGAATGTAGTCATCAAAGTTTACACGTGTTTCTGCATTTTGTGGAACACGAGCCCACTCTGCTATGTGAAGTACATCTTCGCTGATTACGACTACATTTTGAYCCTTAACAAAACCGCAAGCTCGAAAACAGTTTTTAATAGTCGATTTAYTGATATTTGTCCAGGCTTTATGAGTTGTAGAGGCTTCTGAGGAAAAAATACGAGTTGTATAGACTTTTGATACACATTTTTCAATTTTTGTCTCAAGAAAAATACGAGTTATCAAAGGGACCGAAATACATACATTTTTCGCGAATTTTTCTAGGGACCGAAGAAGTACTATGAAATATCAAGGTTTTCGCTTATCGAGGTTACGACTTATCGAAGTTTCACTGTAATAAAGTTCCTTCAATCTAATTCTTAATTTAGGCTGTTGAAATTTTTGTTTCTGTAGCTGAGCAGCTTAAGATGGCAACGCTTAAAACTCGTATGCCTTTTTTTATTTGGCTAATTCCGCTCGTTTGAGCGTTATTATAATACAAAGGTTCCAATTGCATAATCACTTGTTCAGAATGGTACATGGGTATGAAAATATCCGCAAATATCTTGGTATTCCTATGGTAAGGAAAACAGGAGAAGACAGCCGAAAGAAATTTACATCTAAAGAGATTTCAGAGCATTCATTTCAAACCCATTGGTTAATACTTACATTCCTGCGATCAAACACAGAAGAGATACGCCTGCGTACCAAAGAGCAACGTGTCACAAAAGCAGCTCAATCACTTACTAGAGCTTATCTAGTTTTTAAAAAGATTTTAAGATTTTATAACTTATTGTTAGGTTTTTAAAACAAAACGCAGATCCAATAAAAAAGAAATATTGCAAAAAATAAAACCCATGTGGTGGCAAACCAGTTACAATCGAAGTATTCAAACATTGTATTAAATAGTTGCCTACCTCGCTGTTATTATCGAAAAACTATTGTTTCAAAACTGTGATAAATCTTGTTTTCACCAGCGATGCTGGGCGATCTAACACACCATTATTGATAAGTGCATAAGCTCATTAGTTTAAACTGACACAACTGACTTCAACATTATATCTTATAAAATGGTTTCATTTATATCTGCTATGGTACATACATATATATATGTTACACCTGTCAAATTTTCTGGAATGTAAACGAAATCTTCATCAAAATGTCTAACATTAGATTCACACATTGTCAATTCTCTCCAAAAATTAAATGAATTCCAACTCTTCGGGGAGTGCTCTCATATTCTGAGTAATTGTTATATGATAAAAAACGGAAATTCTGCCCAAAATGTAATACAATTTTCAATCATTACTGATCGTGATATATGAAGAACAATAACAATTAAACAAATATTGCTAAACTCTCCCATAAAAATACAGTTTTATCAACAAAAAAAATTTTTTTTCTGTATCGTCGATTCGACTCAACGATACATTTCATCCCTTGTAACGGACACATTATTCATCAATAATGAATAATTAATAAATCGGACATAACTACCATTCTTATATGTTCGGTACTGTATTTTCCATCAGATTTATTGACTGTTTAAAAACATTATGGAGTGACCTTCTACCAATCAATAATGTGGAAGCAATTCCACAATATGCACAGGAAATACATCGAAGGTTAAGGAATTTCAATTCACGAATTATAGCGTTATGAGTGAATGTTTTCCCACAACCTGCATTGGCTGTCAAACAAAATACGTTTGATCCTACATCGTGATAGTGAAATTCACCAATAACTTTCTATGACACTAGTACGCTGTTCATTATTTGCGCTGTTATAATGCTCATTAAATAAATATTATATGTACCTCAAAAGAATTCAAAATATCGATATTAGGAAAATCTGGCATTATTATACATACATATATATGTAGGTGTAGCCAAAACAATGGAAGTATCTATAACTTTATGTGTTAACAAAAAGAAACGGCTACACTACAACCTTATCTGACAAAATTCCCGTATAAATTATCTCTAATTCCACCCAAAGTACTAATGCATTTGCTGAAATATTTAAGGCTCAAATAATCGTAAACAAATTACGCATTTGTTTTGCTGAATTAAACGTCTTAGCTTCATTCAGTCAAACTACACAATCATTCCGGTGAAAGCCATTCCGCTAGCCTTGTATCCTTCGATAAATATGCTATAAACAATTCCATGTACGAAAATATTCATATGATTTTGGCCCTTTTACATGCAAAAAAAGTAATCTTCAATGCAAAAGGATGCATTATCGAAAAATAAAAATTGAAAACCCATTAAAAGGAAAACAAAGAAAAATATATTAAATCTGAAATCTGAAAAATGAATCACAAAATGTGTTGCTAAACGCATACCTCAACAACGCCTGAGCCTATTTTGCCAATTATTTTTTTTAAATGTTCGTTGAGTTTCAAGGATGGTTTTTACGGCAAGAAAAATTCGAATAATTCCCGGAAAACCCCTAAAAATATACCTTTTGTTTTTCCGATACAAACGAACGAATGTTTGTTTGTTAGTAACGCTAAGAGAACGGTTGCACCAATCTTGATGAAATTTTCAGAGGTTGTTCGTTGTGGGTCGAGGAAGGTTTAGAAATAAAGGTACCTTATACTTTTCATGAGGAAAAGTTGGAAAATTGGATAATTCCAAAAAGTTAATTTTCCACTTGTTTTTCAATTTTTGTTTGTTTTGTTTATCAATATTTTGATTTGAAAATTTTATTTTTTTATTTATTTATTTAAAAGAGAAATAATTATAAATAATCGTTCCACAGATATAAAGCACTGGCTGCCAGGGCCTTCAGCTTATGTTATAAAATCTTAGTCTATTATATTCACATTTGAGATCGATTTGAATAACGTAAATTTAGATACAATAAAAAAGATAATTTTCAAATCAAAAGTAAATGGGTGCATGTATGTAACTCAACTAAATATTTAATTTGCAAAGCGAAATATATTTAGATATGCTTTCTATGTTACTGTCATCAGTCCGTTCTAGATATAAAGAAGGTTTTTTGTTAGAAAAAACATTAGCTCTGATTCGTTGAAGTGCCGAGCAGGTATCGAGGAGGTGTATAACTGTGAGATCATTTGATCCGCAGAACACGCAATTTGGTTTATTTACGCCTTTTAAGATGTGAGCATGTGTAGCAGTTGTATGTCCTATTCGAAGTCTTATAAATGTCCTTATATTTTTACAATTTCCTGGGTATAAAGGCTTTGTTCCCGCAGGATTAGATTTTTTGTAGTGGTGATCGTGATTACTCCATTCTCTTACTTGGATTTCATTTAAGTGTGTTCCAACAAGTCTGCGTATATCTTTATCGGTGAAGTAGTCAAAGAAGTGAAGTGGTTGTTTGGAAGCTTCTTTAGCTTTTTATCGGCAATTTCGTTGCCATAAATTCCGATATGGCTAGGCACCCACATTATTTTTATACAGTTATTGCTTTGCTACGAATATTGGATATTAAAGGTTCATTATTGGTATTAAATATAGCTTCAATTGCAGATCTACTGTTGGTACATATAATGCATTTATTTCCCATTTGGGAAGCAAATTGTACTGCCTCAAATATTGCGGCTGCTTCGGCAGTAAATACCGAGCAGTAGGATGGGAAAGAACCGACCATAATGGTAACACCTAGCTGGTTTGTCACAGCAAAGGTTGTGCTGGTGTCTGACTTGGATCCGTCCGTATAATATAAGTTCCAATCACCATTTAAGGACTCTAATACCGCATTAAACATTTGTTTGTACTCATTACTGCTGGTAGAATATTTTGGGTCCTTAAGTAGGGTGTTGATGAGTGATGAATTTGGAAGCGCACTTGGAGGATACTCTGAAGTTTTAAGAAGTGATTTGGTGGTTACGATGTTCAGCTGTTGAATTAGACTTAAGGACCTCATAATAGTAGACAGCTTACGACTAGTCTTAAGATTTCATATAGAACAATTGATTTGCGAAAAAATTAATTCATTTCTGCAGTGAAGTAGCCTCGGTATAAGCATCATGGTGTTACGCATGGTCCGGTAGTTTATATGTAGTAATCCAGCTTCTGATAGAATTGCCTTAATTGGTGACGTTGGGAAGGCGCGAATGCTTCTTCTGACTGCTGCGTGGTAGGGTGCGTTCAAGAGCTTAAAGTTTGTAAAATAAACAAGTTTGTAAATACAAAGTCCGAAGTAAATTTTAGATAATATTAAAGCTTTTGTTATATTGGCAATTGCATTTGTATGTACTAAGCAGTATTTAGATGATAAGAATTTAATTATATT
>NW_017537421.1:21940-26280 GCF_001853355.1 Bactrocera latifrons
CAAGCAGGAAATGCCAGAAGTGACCGGGATGAGTTTATGGTTGATGGAGTTTTTAACGAGAATTGCAATGCCTTGCTTACAGGAAGTGTTTTGACTGCTATTASRAMAGTAACTTGTGTAGTTTTTAGGAGAATACGCTATCTTATTAGCGGGGAGATGCGTCTCTTGTAAAGCAACGATTTCGATTCGTATTGTTTATTCTATCTTCTTTCATTATCTGTTGTTAGAGAGTGGAATATTGTAGGTTGAGGTGAGTATATTGTTGGTGTTGTTAGTAGAGGACCTGTAAGGTGAGTAAGCAATGATGAGATCATTGCCTGGGTTTGAGAGTTATCGACTGATCCTGTTGTTGTTGTATTTGTTATATTTGCTATGGTATAATTGTTTTCATTTATTTCTTTTTCTTGTGTTTCGTTATTCATATTGTTGGTAGGTTTGTTGTTTGTTATTGAAGGAGTATTTTCTGTAGAAGAGATTTGTGAGAGTTTGTTATTTTCGTTTAAGTTGTTGGTCGTATTTTTTGCTACACTAGCGAATGTAGCAGARTTTTCATTGAGTGCAGGAGTAAATTGGGTTTTTTGTATTTTTATCGCTTCTCGCATGGAGCACTTTTTGTCTGTTTTTATGGTTATTATTTATTTCATTTGTATAAATTTGGGACATATTTTGTCAGAAGATGAGTGGTTACATGAACAGTTTATGCAAAAGGAACGAGTACAAGGGAATGGTCTGTGAGGGGGGAGAGCGCACTTGTCGCAAACAGCGGCTTTAGTCCATAGCTTTGTTGTATGTCCTAAAATTTGGCAGTTTTTGCACCCCATAGGGTTTGGATAGTATGGCCTTACCTTAGTTGTGTACCATAACACTTCAATTTTTTCAGGTAGGTGATATTTATCAAAGGTCAGGAAAACGACTTCGCTACGTACTGGTTTTTGATTAATGTATTTAGGGAATTTGAAAATTGATAGAATTCCCCGTGCTTTTAAGTGTTCAATGATTTCGTCGTCTGAGATTTCATTGAGGCGTGGTGCGTAAATTGTCCCTTTTGTGTAGTTAAGGTTGTTGTGGAGTTTTATTTCTACATCACATATGCCATATAAAGTTTTCGTAGATATGAATTTTTGAGCTATGTTGTTGTTTTTTACTAGTAATAAAAGTTTTCCGTCTTTTAGTTCTGATATATTTATTATTTCTGTGCTTATATTTTTTAACGCTTTGTGCACAGCAAAACACGAATATTTGTTTATGGATTTCTGAGAGTTCGTTGCACTTAGCACTAAATATCTTGGATTATCTTTTGTTGTTGGGGTAAGGCTTGGGAAATGCTTGAATTTTTTTCTTTTTTATTTGGGACTTGTTGATAACAGGGAGAACCTGTTATCACCAAGGGAGTGACCCCCTGGAGGCATGTTTCTTATTGTTCACTGTACTATAATATTTACACTCTTTTACACGTGCTTTAAATGAAAGTTCTTGATGTTAGAATGCACTTACGAAGAGGGTGTGAGAGAATAGAAAAAAAAAAACCACTAATAGCACAAAACTCAACCGTTCGCTTTGGGTATCAGTTGATGACTGGATTTGTAAATTATTTGAATTGTTCAATTTCGGTCGATTGCTTTTTTATTCCGACTATTCAAAAGAAAAATTATTGAAAACTTTACGTGTGTTTCACACAAAGAGATCAATTGCAGTTACGATGCTTGATGGACTTTATGTGGTGCTGTACTCTGTTGAGTGGCAAAAGGGAGATTTGCCACACGCACACATTTTCCAGATCAAATTTTTGAAATCATTTCTGCGGAAATTCCTGATGCAGAGAAAGATCCAGTATTATTCGAAGTGGCGAAAACCAATATGGTTCATGGACCTTGCGGATACTACAATTCCACTTCGGTTTGTATGTCTGACAATAAATGCACGAAACACTATCCACGTGCTTTTCTTTCGGAAACACAAACTAGAAATGACGGATATCCACTATATCGGCGCCGCTAACCAGATAACAATGGCAGAACATTCAGCATTCAATTTAGAAGAGTGAATATCGAAGTTGACAACACACACATTCGAAACTCATGTCAATGTTGAGTATTGCAATTTGGTGTAATCGATAAAACACGTTTGTAAGTACATCACCAAAGGACCAACATGGCGGTTATTTGTCTTGAACGATACTTTCGATATGTGAACTGCAATAAAGCGCTTTGTAGAATATTTACTTTTGCAATTCATGAACGTTTTCCGACTGTTGTGCGTCTCGCACTTAATTTGGAGAATGGCAAAAGAGTGTATTTCAACCCAGAGAATACAGTACAGCCAGTGGAAAACCGCCAGCAACTAAATTAACATTTACGAGTTGTTTCTCAACTTTCGTCAGTGATTGGTTTGCGAGAACATTGTTCTATTCGGAAATACCTTGATATTATACATGGAATGCATCGTCAAAGAAATAGTTGCGCAGAAAGCAAGGCCAACCAGTAAATTGTCATCCAAGCCTTCGGACGAATTTACTCAATCCAACCGAAAAACGACGATTGTTTCTACTTTGGTACGGTGTGTGCAAGTTTTCTAGAAGCCAGCAATTACAATTGCTGGAACATGTTAATTACTGAAATGAAAATGAAGTTCGCACATTTTCCGCGATAATCATTTCGACATATCAGCCTTCAAATCCGCGTCAATTATGAGATCCGAACAAAAATGACATTGCCGAAGACCTTTTACATCGTCTTCGCAAAAAATTGAAAATGGGTCAATTCCGGTTGACACTTCCGGTGGTTCGATATCAATTCCATCCGCCGTAAATGCCGATGTTGTTGACTTTAACTGAAAGATTCAAATTCAAATTCGATCGTCTTGACAATGAAGACGACGTCGTGAATTATCCCGTGGAATTTCTAATTTGCGTCTCAAAGATTGAATCCGTTATTATGTTTCGCAATCTGTGCAATCGAATACAAGGGGGCAGAATGCTTGATTCTCTGCATTGTTTTGGGTTCTAATAGTTCTAACGGTTTTCAATTTCAGTTCAAAGGTATTCCGTTTCCAGTAAAAATTGCATTTGAGATGACAACCAACAGGACACAAGGATAGTCACATAGTGTGTGGTACAAATTTGGAAATTCTATGTTTTTCACACGTCCAGATATACGTGGGGTTCGCACGAGTTAGAAAATCGAAACAGAAACCAAAAAATGATTTTTATCAAGGGGCAGGGGGGTCAGCTACATATAACAAATACGGCACAAGTAACTGAGTTTGAAACTCAAGAAATTAATGACTTTATAACATGAACCGAAAATTTAGAAATCATAAAGTCTTTGCCAGAATTATCTGGTAAATTTTATACAGCTGAAGAGCAGCTGCAAAAAAATCGATGAGCCTGTATATTGAAAGAGTAGAAGATATTTCAGAGCACTAACTATCCTCTAAAAAAAAAAGAAGATAGGTAATGTCAATGATAGTTTAACTAATCATGGGATGGTTTTGAATTTAGAAGCAATATTTGCAATGTTAGATTTTGCACACGCCGACAGACGACCAATTCGGGTAATTGACCACGAGATTAGTATAATTAGACAAGGATCGATATCGTTAATTATTATGACATTACTAATAAATAAAACTATAATTACTTACGGCACCAATTCCGATATTACAAAACTTAATTATTAAGAATGGAGAAACCGCGTTAAGAACTTCTAAAACTGGTTTAACCCTTTCACCCCTGAGTTTTTTTTCGAAATCATGCCGGGTTTTCATCATTACGACAGCAAATACTGTAGTATGACTAAAAYATAAGATGTTTGGCATACTTGAAAATTCGGATATCCTTACGGTTATCCTGGGATATATAATCCCAATAACATTTATAGGTGGGACGCATAAGTCCCAATAATACCAAAAGGAACAAAAAATGAAATATCAACTTTAAAAAAAAAATAATCTTCACAGTTTATTAATTTTTCCTTTTATAAATTTAAGTCACTTGTGAAAAGAAGCAAAACATTTAAAACATAAAGCGTTGTTGCATCCAGAACAGACGTATTTGGTTCTGGTTTCCTTATTTTGTGAAGCGCAATGAACGCATCGGCGACGAGAAGGTTGTTCAATAGGAGATGATCGCCAATATTTAGACGTTCAGTTCATGATCGCTTTGCTGGTCTTCCCTCACATTGACGTGTTGTGAGCTTTTTGTGCTTTATTCCTTCAGCTATCATTGACTCGGTTAATGGCATAATAAATTGAATGAGCGAAATTTTACGGCGTTGACGTTGTGTAAATATAATCCAAGCGTTAACCACAGCTAGCATAAAAATCTTGTAAAATACCTTTTT